>NW_020263475.1:0-2506 GCF_003255815.1 Theropithecus gelada | reverse complement strand
AAAAAAAAAAAAAAAAAAAAAGACTGCCCCCTACTACCACAGGAAGACCAGCCTACCCATTCACTGCAAAAGATGGCTATAATCGATCTTGTGAAGGCATTACGGAGCAGATCAAGATCTCTGCGAATGAACACTAAAGATGTTCTGAATAAATTATAGTCTGGCGGAGTGCAGTGGCTCACACCTGGAATCCCAGCACTTTGGGAGGCCAAGGTGGGAAGATCACTTGAGCCCAGGAATTGGAGACCAGCCTGGGAAACATAGAGAGACCCTGTCACTGCAAAAGAAATTTAAAAATTAGCCAAGCATGGCAGCATACACCTGCAGTCACAGTCAGGAGGCTGAGGCAGGAGGATCACATGAGCCTGGGAGGTCAAGGCTGCAGTGAGCCATGATTGCACCACTTCACTCCAGCCTGCGTGACAGACCAAGACCTTGTCTCAAAAAAAAAATAATAATAATAAATACATTTTAATCCAGTGTCTGGATTAAAGACATTTTAGTGTCTTTTTTGAAAACAAAAATTACATGTAATGTTACATTCTTGCCTGTTCTGTTGACAGCATTAATTGATCCATTGAATTTCTTTTCCTTTTTTTTTTCTTTTTGTGACACAACTTTTAGTCTCACTTGCATTTATGTGTGTTTTTCAGACCACAATTAATAATTATATTGAAAATGTAGCAGCAATTGTCTTGAAGTATGTTCATATATTATTGGACACTAACACTACATTGGACTCACTTGTGTGAACTCACTGTTAAACATGATTTAAAAGCCATTAAGAGTACCTTGCAGCCAGGCATGGTGGCTTACACCTGTAATCCCAGCACTTGGGGATGCTGAGACAGGCAGATCACAAAGTCAGTAGTTCAAGACCAGACTGGCCAATATGGTGAAACCCCATCTGCACCAAAAATACAAAAATTAGCTGGGCATGGTGGCACATGCCTGTAATCCCAGCTACTCAGGGGGCTGAGGCAAAAGAATCTCTTGCCCAGGAGGCAGAGGTTGCAGTAAGCCAAGACCATGCCACTGTACTCCAGTGTGGGCAACAGGGCAAAATTCTCCATCTCAAAAAAAAAAAAAGAGAGCTTACCTTGCATTAGCACTCTTAAAAATGCTAATAGACATCACTATTAGCTGTGAAGGTTTGAGTTTCATATGTCCACACTGATATTCTTATCAAAAATTTCTACATAAATTATGCTGCTATAAAGACACATGCACACGTATGTTTATTGCAGCACTATTCACAATAGCAAAGACTTGGAATCAACCCAAATGTCCATCAGTGACAGATTGGATTAAGAAAATGTGGCACATATACACCATGGAATACTATGCAGCCATAAAAAAGGATGAGTTTGTGTCCTTTGTAGGGACATGGATGCAGCTGGAAACCATCATTCTTAGCAAACTATCACAAGAACAGAAAACCAAACACCGCATGTTCTCACTCATAGGTGGGAACTGAACAATGAGATCACTTGGACTCAGGAAGGGGAACATCACACACCGGGGCCTATCATGGGGAGGGGGAAAGGGGGAGGGATTGCATTGGGAGTTATAACTGATGTAAATGACGAGTTGATGGGTGCAGCACACCAACAAGGCACAAGTATACATATGTAACAAACCTGCACGTTATGCACATGTACCCTACAACTTACAGTATAATAATAATAAATTAATTTAAAAAAAAAAAGAAATTACTAAACTCATTAACAACAGTGGTCTGTGCACATGGTTTCTTAAGCATTTCAAAACAGTTTTAAATAGCATTAGTGCTTCTTTATTAATATCCGAAATGCATTATTTAAAAAGGAAGGAAATATAATAGATTACTGAATTAGAGTGTGCCTATCACATACAGGATGAAAATAATATATTTTTAGCAATGATTTATTTTATGCTAATTCCCTCTGTTTTCACAGACATGCATTACTATATAAACTAAAGAATATGTTCATGTATGTAAACCATAATTTGAAAATAGTATCTACAGTCCACTTTTCAAATATATATCATCCGGTATTTTTAGTTTATTTCAACATAATTATCAAGTTCCTGCTATTTTCTAGGTACGACGTAAGACATTAGTATATGAAGATAAATAAACACACTCTCTATTCTCAGTGCACTGGAGGCAGTGGAGTAAATAAACAACTAAAGAGACAATGTCAATATAATGTGGTAGGATCTCTGAAAAGGGGTATTACTGCACATATTGGGATTTCAGGAAAGGCTTCCATGATGAGCTCACCCCGGTCATATTCTTGAAGGTGATTATGAGTTAACCAGAGAATTGTCATTAAGGAGGAGAGGTAGAGCAAGATGGTGGAATACAGAGCTCCACTTGTCACCCCCTACAGCATGCACAAGAACACCAACTTAACAATTATCTACACAAAAAATAACACCTTCATAAGAACCAAAAATCAGGTGAGCCCTCATAGCACCTGGTTTTATCTTTGTATAGCTGAAAGAGGAGGCACTAAAGAAA
>NW_020263474.1:0-2507 GCF_003255815.1 Theropithecus gelada | reverse complement strand
ACCGGCCAGGTATTTCTTTGGAATCTGTGTCCCTCCCTTTCTGCACCTCTTCTCTTTCTTTTGCTCCCTTCCCACCCTCTCCACCTTTGAGATCCCACCTGGGGCTGATTTCTCCAGGTGCTCCAGGCTTATACCTGGGCTGAAATCAGCTGCAATGGAGCACAGCAATCTGGGCAAAGAATTCATACTCGTGGGTAAGTGACTTAGAAAGAGGATGCTTAGCTGGGTGCCGCGGCTCACGCTTGTAATCCCAGTATTTTGGGAGGCTGCGGCAAGTGAATCATCTGAAGTCAGGAGTTCAAAACCTGCCTGGCCAACATAGGGAAACCCTGTCTCTACTGAAAGTAGAAAAGTTAGCTGGGCATGGTGGTGGGCGCCTGTAATCCCAGCTACTCGAGAGGCTGAGGCAGGAGAATCGCTTGAACCCAGGAGACAGAGGTTGTGAGAGGTGAAGCCAGCTGGGCTTCTGAGTCGGGTGGGGACTTGGAGAACTTTTGTATCTAGCTAATGGATTGTAAATGCACCAATCCGCTCTCTGTAAAATGGACCAATCAGCAGGATGTGAGTGGGGCCAAGTAAGGGAATAAAAGCAGACCACCGGAGCCAGCAGCGGCAACCCGCTCGGGTCCCCTTCCAGGCTGTGGAGGCTTTGCTGTTTCACTCTTTGCAATAAATCTTGCTGCTGCTGACTCTCTGGGTCTGCACCACCTTCATGAGCTGTAACACTCACTGCGAAGGTCTGCGGCTTCACTCCTGAAGCCAGTAAGATCAGGAACCCACCGGGAGGAAGGAACAACTCTGGATGCCACCTTTAAGAGCTGTTACAGTCACCGAGAAGGTCTGTAGCTTCACTGCTGAAGCCAGCGATACCACGAACCCACCGGAAGGAAGGAACTCCGGACACATCTGAACATGTGAAGGAACAAACTCTGGACTCACCATATTTAAGAACTGTAACACTCACCATGAGGGTCCGCAGCTTCATTCTTGAATTCAGCGAGAGCAAGAACCCACCGGAAGGAACCAATTCCGGACACAGTGCAGTGAGCAGAGATCCTGCCACTGCACTCCAGCCTGGGCGACAGAGCTAGACTCCATCTCAAACAAACAAACAACCACACCAACAACAAAAAAGAGGATGCTTACCAATGCAGTGTATCCTCCACTTTGTGAGCTTTTATTCAGTGGACAAAGTAGAGAGAAAACTCTGATGCATAAATTACTGGGGAGGAGGACAGGGGAGTGGGGTGGTCCCCAGGTAGATAGGAAGCCCTGTCTCAGTGTCTTGTTCTGAAATCACATCCCCTGGGGCATCCTCAGACTGTCCAGCCATGAGAGCCACAGGTTCTATAAAAGCTCCAAGTTGCCCCTAGTGCCTCCAGGTAAGTATTCAGAAGTGGGCAGTGTGGATAAGTTCAGGGACAGTGGTGGTTAGTAGGAAACACGTGGACATTTCAGACTTCCCTGTTAGTTGACATGTTTGTGCCCCAAATGTGAATCCTGGGCTCATTATTTTTTCTTTTGTTTGTTTGTGTTTTTAACTGTCAATCTCACTCCAGTATGACTAGCCCTTGTATTTCCCACGTTCACATATTCTGGTGCCTGCTTCTCTTCCTCTCTCTTTCCTCCCTCTCAAGCCTCTCTCTCTCTCTCTCTCTCTCTCTTTTTTTTTTTTTTTTGAGACAGGGTCTTATTCTATCACTCAGGGTGGAGTGTAGTGGCATGATCACGGCTTACTGCAGCCTCAGCCTCCCACGCTTAATCAGTCCTCTGGCCTCAGGCTCCGAGTAGCTGGGACTAAAGTCATGAGCCACTACACCCAGCTAACTTTTGTATTTTCTGTAGAGACAGGGCTTCACTATGCAACCCAGGCTGGTTTCCATCTCCTGGGCTCAAGTGATCCACCTGCCTCAGCCTCTCAAAGTGCTGGGATTACAGTGAACCACAGTGCACCTGGCCCTCTCTCTCTTTATGGAAACATAATATTTTACATATATTTTGAGTACCTGTGACATTGTGTTACATGCATAGAAAGAGTAATGATCAAGTCAGGGTATTTGGAGTATCCATCACCTTAAGTATGGGTTGATCCTAGCACTCATATGAAGAACTTGATGGTCCTGAAGATGCCTGCCTACGTTTTGGGGGCACCAGATGGAATCCCCTCACTCAAGGCTGCCACCAGATAGAAGGGAGGGAGTTTGGAGCCCAAGGATGGGTGCTGGTTTTGGGGGCACAGCTTCTCTGGGGTCCACATGGGAATTTTGAGCAGAGGAGAAGTATATTTGGGAAGTAGAAGGAAGATTCCCTAGGCAGAAACCTGCAAGCACCTTAACACATTCATTCGAATGCCTGATTGCGCACTTGCCGTGTACCGTGCAGGGATGCTCTAGCTGCTGGGGGTACATCCCTGAGCGTGGTAGGAATAGGCCGTGTGTTTGGCGGGTTTGTGATCAGTTAAAGGGAAAGCTGGTGTGGAAGGGGCTCTTTCTTTCCACCTGGATGGA
>NW_020263473.1:0-2507 GCF_003255815.1 Theropithecus gelada | reverse complement strand
CACACTGCTACACTCCAACATGGGTGATAGAGTGTCTCTCTAAAAAAAAAAATAGGCCGGGCGCGGTGGCTCAAGCCTGTAATCCCAGCACTTTGGGAGGCCGAGACGGGCGGATCACGAGGTCAGGAGATCGAGACCATCCTGGCTAACATGGTGAAACCCCGTCTCTACTAAAAATACAAAAAACTAGCCGGGCGTGGTGGCGGGCGCCTGTAGTCCCAGCTACTCGGAGGCTGAGGCAGGAGAATGGCGTGAACCTGGGAGGCGGAGCTTGCAGTGAGCCGAGATCGCGCCACTGCACTCCAGCCTGGGTGACACAGCGCGAGACTCCGTCTCAAAAAAAATAAATAAATAAAAAAATAAAAGACCAGCATAGTGGGTCACGCCTGTAATCTAAGGCAGGTGGCTGAGGCATGAGAGTGGCTTGAACCCGTAAGACAGAGGTTACAGTGAGCAGAGATCACGCCGCTGCCCTCCACCCTGAGCAACAGAGCAAGACTCGGTCAAAAAGAAAAGACAAATAAATAAAATAGGTTTGGGGGTGCACAGGGCAGGTTTCTATAATGTGACAGAACCTCCATTATATCCCATACAGCCCAGGAGTATCACCATTAAAGACCAGTGGTGTCCCTGTCAAAGCCCAGCCCTCCATACTCCAGGACTGTCCCCATATCACAGCCCACACATGACCCCATCATGTCTGGAACTGCCCCCTTTATAGCCCAGGACTCTCCCATCACAGACCAGGGCTGTTCTATGATAGCCCAAGATGCTCCACATCACAAGCCCAGATTGTGCCTGTAACTTATCAGAACTGGTCCCCAGCAGAGCCAAGTACTGTCCCAAACAGCTCAGGAATGTCCCCCTCCAAAGCCCAGCACTTTTCCCCATTATAACCAGCATTGCCTCTGTCAAATACCAGGGCTTATTTCCTATTCACCAGTTCTGAAATTTAAAAAACAAACAAACAACAACAAAAAAACCATTGTTGTCCTTTTCAATCCCCAGGACTATCCCTATGTTGCTGTCTAGGCCAGTACCTTCGAGACTGTCCCTACCATGGTCCAGAACTGTTCCCTCCACACCCTGGGACTGTCCTCATCATAGCTGAGGACTCAGCCCAACTATCTCCATTACAGGATATCTCTGTCTTCATCAGAGCCTAGGAATGTCCCATGAGTTCAGGGCTATCCTATGACACCAGAACTGTGCCATGATGAGACGGTCCACATCAGTCCCAAGTGTACCCGTCAAAGCCCAGTACTGTCCCACCCACAGTCCAGGAGTGTCACTACTAAAGCCCAGATTGCCCACATACCCCAGGCATCCCAGGACTATCCCTATCAGTCACAAAGAGCCGAAGAAAGTGAAACTCTGCTCTGACATTCATCAGCTAGGATAAGAGACTCAAATAAAGTCAGGTGTAAAGTTAACAGAGACAGTTCTCCCAAGGTTACACTGCAGCTGTGAAGGCTTGTAACGACCCCGTTCTTTGGCTGTTTCCTTCCTCACTGAGAAAACTTGTTTTCTGAAATCATAGACTCTGGGAAACGCTGCTGCTGTCTGACATCGCACAGTCAGAAGGGATCGTCTCAGCTAGCCTGCAGCATCTATATCACTTTCACCATGAGACACTGCCTCGATTTCCAATCCAGGTGCAAAGCTTCAGATAGGAGTTTGGGATCACAACAATCCCCATCTCCATTTTTTTCAACTTTCATTCCAAGAAAATAGGACCTTAGGTCCAATTTCCATAGCTGGGACTTGTTCAACTCTGCGCTCACCTGTCCCCGGCCCCGGAGGCCTGGGCCCCTTTATTCCAGCGCCCCCACAGGCTGATGCCCCACCGCACCCCAGGGCTCCACTCCCCATATCACAACCTCCCCACCCCCACGCCTCCCTCATTACAGGGTGCCCCTCCATGTTTCCCATTTTTTTTTAACCTCCCCACCAATTACTTGCCCCACTTCATCCACGCCTACCCGCTCCCCCTCACCCCATTAAAACCTGGTGCTCCTTTCCAAGGGGCGCCATCCTCCTCCGCGCCCCACAGCGGAACCCCAGGGCGGGAGGAGCGGCGCAGAGCCGGACCGGCCGCAGGCCAGTGGTCCTCCCGGAAGTGCGCCTCTCCCGGGGGTTCCCCAGACCCCGGTGCGGGGCTGCGAACCCACCTGCCCCAGAGCGGCTGCGGCCATGATCCGTGCGGCGCGTAACTGTGCCCGCCCGGGGCGCGGCCCGGAGGAGAGACGTTCCGGCCACGCCCCGCTCACGCCTCCTCCTGGGGAAAGACGTCCGCCCAGCGCCCCAAGCCTCCCCAGCTCCAGGGCGCCGGAAGGGAGCCGAACCCTGCTGCGGGGCCCAGGCGCTGGTGTGGGGGCAGGTCTTGGAATACGGTCCCGGCCAGGCGAGGTGGCCCAGGTCTGTAATCTCAGCACCTTGAGAGGCCGAGGCGGGCGGATCACCTGAAGTCAGGAGTTAGAGACCAGCCTGGTCCAACATGGTGAAAC
>NW_020263472.1:0-2507 GCF_003255815.1 Theropithecus gelada | reverse complement strand
GTACCTCTGTGAGATGAATTAACAGAACACTAAGCAGTTTCTCAGAAAGCTTCTTTCCAGATTTCATCCGAGGATACTTCCTTTTTCACCATAGCCCTCTATGGGCTTCCAAATATCACTTTGCCAATTCCCCAAGAACTGTCTTAGCGAAAGGCTTCTTGGGGGGAAGGCTGTAACTCTGTGAGATGATTTCCCAGAACCCAAAGAAGTTTTACAGACAGCTTCTTTCTCTTTGTTATCGGAGGATATTTCCTTGGGCCCTATAGTCTAAAAAGGGATCCGAAATATCTGCTCTCAGATTCCACAGAAATAAGGTAGCAAGGAGTTCCACGAAATACAGATGTAACTCTGTGAGATGAATTGAGAGAACACTAAGCAGTTTCTCAGAAAGCTTCTTTCCAGTTTTTATCCGAGGACATTTGCTTTTTCACCATAGCCTTCTACGGGCTTCCAAATATCACTTTGCCAATTCCACAAGAACTGTCTTAGCGAAAGGCTTATTGAGGGGAAAGCTGTAACTCTGTGAGATGATTTCACAGAACACAAAGAAGTTTCTCAGGAAGCTTCTTTCTCTTTGTTATCGGAGGATATTTCCTTTGGCCCTATAGTCTTCAAAGGGATCCAAATTATGTGTTCTCAAATCCCACAGAAATAAGGCTAGCAAAGACATCCACGAAATACAGATGTAAATCTGTCAGTTGAATTAAGAGAACTCTAAGCAGTTTCTCAGAAAGCTTCTTTCCAGATTTCATCCGAGGATACTTCCTTTTTCACCATAGCCCTCTATGGGCTTCCCCATATCACTATGCCAATTCCACATCAACTGTCTTAGTGAAAGGCTTCTTGAGGGGAAAGCTGTAACTCTGTGAGATGATTTCACAGAACACAAAGAAGTTTCTCAGAAAGCTTCTTTCTCTTTGTTATCGGAGGATATTTCCTTTGGCCCTATAGTTTTGAAAGGGATCCGAAATATCTGTTCTCAGATTCCACAGAAATAAGGCTAGCACGGAGATCCACGAAATACAGATGTAACTCTGTGAGATGAATTAACGGAACACTAAGCAGTTTCTCAGAAAGCTTCTTTCCAGATTTCATCCGAGGATATTTCCTTTTTCACCATAGCCCCCTATGGGCTTCCAAATATCACTTTGCCAATTCCACAAGAACTGTCTTAGCGAAAGGCTTCTTGAGGGGAAAGCTATAATTCTGTGAGATGATTTCACAGAACACAAAGAAGTTTGAAAGAAAGCTTCTTTCTCTTTGTTATCGGAGGATATTTCCTTAGGCCTTATCGTCTTCAAAGCGATCCGAAATATCTGTTCTCTGATTCCACAGAAATAAGGCTAGAATGATATCCACGAAATACAGATGTAACTCCGTGAGATGAATTAACAGAACACTAAGCAGTTCCTCAGAAAGCTTTTTCCAGATTTCATCCGAGGATATTTCCTTTTTCACCATAGCCCTCTATGGGCTTCCAAATATCACTTTGCCAATTCCACAAGAACTGTCTTAGAGAAAGGCTTCTGGAGGGGAAAGCTGTAACTCTGTGAGATGATTTCACAGAACACAAAGAAGTTTCTCAGACAGCTTCTTTGTCTTTTTTATCAGAGGATATTTCCTTTGAACCTATAGTCTTCAAAGGGATCCGAAATATCTGTTCTCAGAGTCCACAGAAATAAGGCTAGCAAAGACATCCACGAAATACAGATGTGAGATGAATTAACAGAACACTAAGCAGTTTCTCAGAAAGCTTCTTTCCAGATTTCATCCGAGGATATTGGCTATTTCACCGTAGCCATCTATGGGCTTCCAAATATCACTTTGCCAGTTCCACAAGAACTGTCTTAGCGAAAGGCTTCTTGAGGGGAACGCTGTAATTCTATGAGATGATTTCACACTACACCAAGAAGTTTCTCAGAAAGCTTCTTTCTCTTTGTTATCGGAGGATATTTCCTTAGGCCCTATCTTCTTCAAAGGGATCCGAAATATCTGTTCTCTGATTCCACAGAAATAAGGCTAGCAAAGAGATCCACGAAATACAGATGTAACTCTGTGAGATGAATTAACAGAACACTAAGCAGTTTCTCAGAAATCTTCTTTCCAGATTTCATCCGAGGATATTTTCTCTTTGACCATAGCCCTCTATGGGCTTCCAAATATCACTTTGCCAATTCCAGAAGAACTGTCTTAGCGAAAGGCTTCTTGAGGCGAAAGCTGTAACTCTGTGAGATGATTTCACAGAACACAAAGAAGTTTCTCAGAAAGCTTCTTTCTCTTTGTTATCGGAGGATATTTCCTTAGGCCCTATAGTCTTCAAAGGAATCCGAAATATCTGTTCTCAGATTCCACAGAAATATGGCTAGCAAAGAGATCCACGAAACAAAGATGTAACTCTGTGAGATGAATTAACAGAACACTAAGCACTTTCTCAGAAAGCTTCTTTCCAGATTTCATCCTAGGATACTTCCTTTTTCACCATAGCCCTCTATGGGCTTCCAAATTTC
>NW_020263471.1:0-2508 GCF_003255815.1 Theropithecus gelada | reverse complement strand
CTGCCTTAGAGAAAGGCTTCTTGAGGGGAAAGCTGTAACTCTGTGAGATGATTTCACAGAACACAAAGAAGTTTCTCAGAAAGCTTCTTTCACTTTGTTATCGGAGGATATTTCCTTTGGCCGTATAGTCTTCAAAGGGATCCGAAATATATGTTCTCATATTCCAGAGAAATCAGGCTAGCAAAGAGATCCACGAAATACAGATGTAACTCTGTGAGTGGTAGTCACACATCACAGAGCAGTTTCTCAGCAAGCTTCTTTCCAGATTTCATCTGAGGATATTTCCTTTTTCACCACAGCCCACTTATGGGTTTCCAAATATCACTTTTCCAATTCCACGAGAACTGTCTTAGCGAAAGGCTTCTGGAAGGGAAAGTTGTAACTCTGTGAGACGATTTCACAGAACGCAAAGATTTTTCTCAGAAAGCTTGTTTCTTTTTGTTATCGGAGGATATTTCCTTTGGCCCTATCTTCTTCAAAGGAATCTGAAATATCTGTTCTCAGATTCCACAGAAATAAGGCTAGCAAAGAGATCCACGAAATACAGATGTAACTCTGTGAGATGAATTAACAGAACACTATGCAGTTTCTCAGAAAGCTTCTTTCCAGATTTCAGCTGAGGATATTTCCTTTTTCACCATAGCCCTCTATGGGCTTACAAATATCACTTTGCCAGTTACACGAGAACTGACTTAGTGAAAGGCTTCTTGAGGGGAAAGCTGTAACTCTGTGAGATGATTTCACAGAACACAAAGAAGTTTCTCAGAAAGCTTCTTTCTCTTTGATATCAGAGGATACTTCCTTTGGCCCTATAGTCCTCAAAGGGATCCGAAATATCTGTTCTCAGATTCCACAGAAATAAGGCTTGCAAAGAGATCCATGAAATACAGATGTAACTCTGTGAGTGGAAGTCACGCAATACAGAGCAGTTTCTCAGAAAGCTTCTTTCCAGATTTCAACTGAGGATATTTCCTTTTTCACCATAGCCCTCAAATGGCTTCCAAATATCACTTTGCCAATTCCACAAGAACTGTCTTAGCGAAAGGCTTCTTGAGGGGGAAGCTGTAACTCTGTAAGATGATTTCACAGAACACAAAGAAGTTTCTCAGAAAGTTTCTTTCTCTTTCTTTTCGGAGGATATTTCCTTTGGCCCTATAGTCTTCAAACGGATCCGAAATATCTCTTCTCAGATTCCACAGAAATAAGTCTAGCAAAGAGATACACGAAATACAGATGTAACTCAGTGAGTGGAAGTCACACATGACAGAGAAGTTTCTCAGGAAGCTTCTTTCCAGATTTAATCTGAGGATATTTCCTTTTTCACCATACCCCTCTTATGGGCTTCCATGTATCACTTGGCCAATACCACAAGAACTGTCAGCGAAAAGCTTCTTGGGGGGAATACTGTAACTCTGTGAGATGATTTCACAGAACACAAAGAAGTTTCTCAGAAAGCTTCTTTCTCTCTGTTATCGGAGGATATTTCGTTTGGCCCTATAGTCTTCAAAGGGATCCGAACTATCTGATCTCAGATTCCACAGAAATAAGGCTCGCAAAGAGATCCACGAAATACAGATGTAACTATGTGAGATGAATTAACAGAACACTAAGCAGTTTCTGAGAAAGCTTCTTTACCGATTTCAGCTGAGGATATTTCCTTTTTCACCATAGCCCTCCATGGGATTCCAAATATCTCTTTCCCAATTCGACAAGACCATTCTTAGCGAAAGGCTTCTTGAGGGGAAAGCTGTAACTCTGTGAGATGATTTCACAGAACACGAAGAAGTTTCTCTGAAAACTTCTTTCTCTTTTTTATCGGAGGATATTTCCTTTGGCCCTATAGTCTTCAAAGGGATCCGAAATATCTGTTCTCAGATTCCACAGAAATAAGGCTAGCAAAGAGATCCACAAAATACAGATGTAACTCTGTGAGTGGAAGTCACACATCACAGAGCAGTTTCTCAGCAACTTCTTTCCAGATTTCATCTGAGGATGTATCCTTTTTCACCATAGCCCTCTTATGGGCTTCCAAATATCACTTGGCCAACTACACAATAACTGTCTTAGCGAAAGGCTCCTTGAGTGGAAAGCTGTAACTCTGTGAGATGATTTCACAGAACACAAAGATGTTTCTCAGAAAGCTTCTTTTTCTTTGTTATCGGAAGATATTTCCTTTGGCCCTATAATCCTCAAAGGGATCTGAAATATCTGTTCTCAGATTCCACAGAAATAGGCTAGCAAAGAGATCCACGAAATACAGATGTAACTCTGTGAGAGGAATTAACAGAACACTAAGCAGTTTCTCATAAACCTTCTTTCCAGTTTTCATCTGAGGATATTTCCTTTTTCAACCTAGCCCTCTAAGGGCTTCCAAATATCACTTTACCAATTCCACAAGAACGGTCTTAGCGAAAATATTCTTGAGGGGAAAGCTTTAACTCTGTGAGATGATTTCACAGAACACAAAGAAGTTTCTCAGAAAGCTTCTTTCCCTTTGTTATCGGAGGA
>NW_020263470.1:0-2508 GCF_003255815.1 Theropithecus gelada | reverse complement strand
GTGATCCGCCCGTCTCGGCCTCCCAAAGTGCTGGGATTACAGGCTTGAGCCACCGCGCCCGGCCAAGACTCGCGTCTTAAGAGCCGATCTCCCCGAGAAAGAAATACTTGGCCTTTTTAAAGGCTTACAACTTTAAGGGACCCACGTGAAAGGGTCGTGATAAATCGAGCAAGCGTGGGAAACGTGACTGAGGGCTACATGCATCAGCTAACAAAAAGTTTTACAATGCTTTTTTCATACAGTGTCTGGAATTTACAGATAACACAAGTAGTTTAGGCCAGGGGTTGATGTTATTATTATTACTTTGTTTAACTCCTAGGGCCGGGTGGTGGTGCCAAGGTTGTCTGGCTATTTATCTTACTTTTGTTTCTTTCTCTCTTTCCTCCTGTCTTGTGAACTAGGCAAGGTCGGGGGAGGAGGGCAGCCGGAGTAGTAGTGGTCTCCTTCCTTACTGGTAAAGAAGCTAATTAAGCTTTTTAGAGCCTCCCCACATGCCAGTCACGCCCATGTCTGTTTCCTATAGAAACTCTCCTGCTAGGGCTGGGCGCGGTGGCTCAAGCCTGTAATCCCAGCACTTTGGGAGGCCGAGACGGGCGGATCACGAGGTCAGGAGATCAAGACCAGCCTGGCTAACACGGTGAAACCCCGTCTCTACTAAAAATACAAAAAAAAATTAGCCGGGTGAGGTGGCGGGCGCCTGTAGTCCCAGCTACTCGGGAGGCTGAGGCAGGAGAATGGCGGGAACCCGGGAGGCGAAGCTTGCAGTGAGCCAAGATCCAGCCACTGCACTCCAGCCTGGGCGACAGAGCCAGACTCAGTCTCAAAAAAAAAAAAAAAGAAAAAAAGAAACTCTCCTGCTGCTCCCTGCATCTGGGCAGGCTGGCAGGAGGGGCCGTGATGCCATTGCTAAGCAGCAGGTGGGGTGTGTGTGGCAGGCAGGGGAAGGGAAGAGGGGAGGCTGCACCTTGGAAAAATCTCTCTGGCTCTCCTTCTCCATCAGCTCGTCTCCCCTTCCCCAGACCCTGCCCGTGCCCCAGCTCAGGCCCCCTTGCTGCTGGCCTGGAAGTTTTGCAACCGGCTGCTCTGAGGTCTCCACTCACCAATCTGTGTCACCTGCCACCAAGACATGCCATGTCCGGGAGGACTGGCAGGAGCACTGAACAATATCTACTGAACACCCACTGTGTAAGGAGCTGAGGACACAGTGGGAAAACCAGCCCTGCCCTCGTGGAGCTGACAGTATGGTGCGCCAGGCCTCTACTGACTCCAATAAGAATGGCACCATGTCCAAGAGGCTGAAGAAGAGACCCAGAGCCAGTGAATGAGATGTGGGGCTTATTGAGGACTTAGATACAAAACTGATCCAGTGGCAGCAGGCTAGACAGGAGAAACACTATCATTTGTAAAAAGCATCCTATTTATATAGCAATTTTGATGGAGCCCCCTCCACCTAGCAACCTCCATTTGAGCCACAGCAAAGGGCCTAGATCCTCTGTACGGCCTGCATTCCAAGGGACCGACAGGCCAGGGTTTCAGATCTCTTCATAGATAAGAAGTGAACCTCCCAGTTGGCCACTCCCAGATTCCTTACTTCAGGACTCCAAACACACATTCTTCTTAGACCAAAAGGTCATTGTCAGGGTATGCTTAAGTTACTGCTGTCAGGTCCACCTGCCATTCACAGCATAGTGGGTGGGGAAATGGACAATGATCCCTGGTGTCAGGCTATGAAGACAAATGAAGTTGTGTGAGGGACAGAGGCTGCTACAAAATTTAAAGGGCAAGATGTAGACTGAAGAAATTTGCAAAACATATGTTGGACCAAGGACCTAATCTAGAATATGACAAGAACACTCACAGTTCAATAAGAAGGGGCCAGGCACGGTGGCCCAAGTCTGTATTCCCAGCACTTTGGGAGGCCGAGGTGAGAGGATCACTTGAAGCTGGGAGTTTGAGACCAGCCTGGGCAACATAGTGAGACCCCTGTCTCAACTAAAAAAATTTAAAAATTAGCCAGGCGTGATGGTACACCTCTGTGGTCCCAGCTACTTGGGAAGCTGAGACAGTAGCAGTGCTTCAGTGCAGCAGTTTGAGGTCTCAGTGAGCTATGATTGTGCCACTGTGCTCCAGCCTAGGTGACAGAGTAAGACCCTATCTCTAAAACAATAAATAAATAAGAAGAAGGTACACAACTCAATTTTTAAAAATTGTGTAAGACTGGGTACAGTGGCTCACACCTATAATCCCAGCACTTTGGGAGGCCAAGGCTGGCAAATTGCTTGAGCTCAGGAGTTCAAGACCAGCCTCAGCAACATAACGAAACTGCGTCTCCACAAAAAATACAAAAATTAGCTGGGCGTGGTGGTGCACACTTGTGGTCCCAGCTACTTGGGAGGCTGAGATGGAAGGATCACTTGAGCCCAGGAGTCAGAGGTTGCAGTAAGCCAAGATCACGCCACTTCACTACAGTCTGTGTGACAGGGCGAGACCCTGTCTCAAAAAAAAAAA
>NW_020263469.1:0-2508 GCF_003255815.1 Theropithecus gelada | reverse complement strand
TTCTGTTAATTCAACTCACAGGGTTACATCTCTATTTCGTGGATCTCCTAGCTAGCCTTATATCTGTGGAATCTGAGAACAGATATTTCGGATCCCTTTGAAGACTATAGGTCCAAAGGAAATATCCTCCGATAACAAAGAGAAAGAAGATTTCTGACAGACTTCTTTGTGTTCTGTGCAATCATCTCACAGAGTTACACCTTTCCCCTCAAGAAGCCTTTCGCTAAGACAGTTCTTGTGGAATTGGCAAAGTGATATTTGGAAGCCCCTAGAGGGGTATGGTGAAAAAGGTAATATCCTCAGATGAAATCTGGAAAGAAGATTTCTGAGAAACTGCTTTGTGTTCTCTTAATTCATCTCACAGAATTACATCTGTATTTCGTGGATCTCCTTGCTAGCCTTACTTCTGTGGTATCTGAGAACAGATATTTCAGATCCCTTTGAAGACTGTAGGGCCAAAGGAATTATCCCCGGAATAACAAAGAGAAAGAAACTTTCTGAGAAACTTCTTTGTGTTCTGTGAAGTCACCTCACAGAATTACAGCTTTCCCCTCAAGAAACCTTTCGCTAAGACAGTTCTTGTGGAAGTGGTAAAGTGATATTTGGAAGCCCATAGAGGGCTCTGGTGAAAAAGGAAATATCCTCAGATGAAATATGGAAAGAAGCTTTCTGAGAAACTGCTTAGTGTTGTGTTAATTCACCTCACAGAGTTACATCTGTAGTTCGTAAATCCATATGCTAGCCTTATTTCTGTGGAATGTGAGAACAGATATTTCGGATCCCTTTGAAGACTATAGGACCAAAGGAAATATCCTCCGATAACAACGAGAAAGAAGCTTTCTGAGAAACTTCTTTGTGTTCTGTGAAATCATCTCAGAGAGTTACAGCTTTCCCGTCAAGAAGCCTTTCGCAAAGACAGTTCTTGTGGAATTGGCAAAGTGATATTTGGAAGCCCATAGAGGGCTATGGTGAAAAAGGAAATATCCTCAGATGAAATCTGAAAAGAAGCTTTCTTAGAAACTGCTTAGTGTTCTGTTAATTCATCTCACAGAGTTACATCAGTATTTCGTGGATCTCTATGCTAGCCTTATTTCTTTGCATTCCGAGAACAGATATTTCGGATCCCTTTGAAGAACACAGGGCCAAATGAAATATCCTCCGATAACAAAGAGAAAGAAGCCTTCTGAGAAACATCTTTTTGTTCTGTGAAATCACCTCACAGAGTTACAGCTGTCCCCTCAAGAAGCCTCTCGCTAAGACAGTTCTTGTCGAATTGGCAAAGTGATATTTTGAAGCCCATACAGGGCTACGGTGAAAAAGGAAATATCCTCAGATGAAATCTGGAAAGAAGCTTTCTGAGAAACTGCTTAGTGTTCTGTTAATTCATCTCACAGAGTTACATCTGTATTTCGTGGATCTCTTTGCTAGCCTTATTTCTGTGGAATCTGAGAACAGATATTTCGGATCCCTTTGAAGACTATAGGGCCAAAGGAAATATCCTCTGATAACAAAGAGAAAGAAGCTTTCTGAGAAAATTCTTTGTGTTCTGTGAAATCATCTCACAGAGTTACAGCTTTCCCCTCAAGAAGCCTTTCGCTAAGACAGTTCTTGTGGAATTCGCGAAGTGATATTTGGAAGCCCTTAGATGGCTATGGTGAAAAAAAAAATATCCTTAGATGAAATCTGGAAAGAAGCTTTCTGAGAAATTGCTTAGTGTTCTGTTAATTCATCTCACAGAGTTACATCTGTATTTCGTGCATTTCGATGCTATCCTTATTTCTGTGGAATATGAGAACAGATACTTCGGATTCCTTTGAAGACTATAGGTCCAAAGGAAATATCCTCCGATTACAAAGAGAAAGAAGCTTTCTGAGAAACTTCTTTGTGTTCTGTGAAATCATCTCACAGAGTTACAGCTTTCCTCTCAAGAAGCCTTTCGCTAAGACAGTGCTTGTGGAATTGGCAAAGTGATATATGGAATCCCCTACAGGGCTATGGTGAAAAAGGTAATATCCTCAGATGAAATCTGGAAAGAAGCTTTCTGAGAAACTGCTCTGTGATGTGTGACTTCCACTCACAGAGTTACATCATTATTACGTGGATCTCTTTGCTAGCCATATTTCTGTGGAATCTGAGAACACATAATTCGGATCCCTTTGAAGACTATACGGCCAAAGGAAATATCCTCCGATAACAAAGAGAAAGAAGCTTTCTGAGAAACTTCTTTGTGTTCTGTGAAATCATCTCACAGAGTTACAGCATTCCCGTCAAGAAGCCTTTCACTTAGACAGTTCTTGTGGAATTGGCAAACTGATATATGGAATCCCCTACAGGGCTATGGTGAAAAAGGAAATATCCTCGGATGAAATCTGGAAAGAAGCTTTCTGAGAAACTGCTCTGCGATGTGTGAATTCATCTCACGGAGTTACATCTGTATTTCGTGCATCTCTTTGCTAGCCTTATTTCTGTGGAATCTGAGAACAGATATTTCGGATCCCTTTGAAGACT
>NW_020263468.1:0-2509 GCF_003255815.1 Theropithecus gelada | reverse complement strand
GGGAACTCTCATCTATTGCTGTTGGGAATGCAAAATGGTACAGCCACTGTGGAAGGCAGTTTTGAAAGTTCCTGCCAGACTAAACATACACTTACCATACGATTTGGCAAAAAAATAAAATTTTAAAAATATATTTTATGTACTTAAAATACATATATTTACATATATTTTATGTATATTTTTAAAATATATATTTTTATTTTTTGTAGAGACAGTCTCCCTATGTTTCCCGGCCTGCAGAATCTATTAATTTTAAAAGCATTTTAAACTCTTGAACAAGAAATTATTTGAAAAGTAAAAAAAAAAAAAAAATGATAGTAAAGATTGGTGAATTCCAAATATTGTATATTACATCATTTGGATTAATTTTAAATTCCAAAATGTTAAACTTTAAAAAATATTTTTAAAATTTCCTAATCCCAAGTCAATCCATGTTCAACACATTCAAGAGACGATTTCAGAGGAGAAATAAGTGGTCAACAAGTTCTTAGGTTTTGACTCTGTTTGTTGACTTTTTGTATTTGTGCATGGCGAATTTTGGGATTTTGTTCCTTTCTTCTTAGGGTATTGACTAATATTTAATTAAGGCAGAGAGATAGTAAATTAGAATTGCCTGTTTGTCCATTTTATCTGTTATAAATATTTCCTCCAAATTCATTTATCTAAAGTTTTTGGCTCATTTAGTCAGGCACAGTGGCTCACACCCACAATCCCAACACTTTGGGAGGCTGAGGCGGGGGATCACCTGAGGTCAGGTGTTCGAGACCAGCCTGGCCAACATGGCAAAACTCCATACTTACTAAACATACAAAAATTAGTCAGGCGGCCGTGCGCAGTGGCTCACTCCTGTAATCCTAGCACTTTGGGAGGCCGAGGTGGGCGGATCACCTCAGGTCGGGAGTTCGAGACCAGCCTGACCAACATGGAGAAGCCCCGCCTCTACTAAAAAGAAAAAATTAGCCAGACGTCGGGTGGCACATGCCAGAAATCCCAGTTACTTGGTAGCCTGAGGCAGGAGAATCGCTTCAACCAAGGAGGCGGAGATTGCGGTTAGCTGAGATCTTGCCACTGCACTCCAACCTGGGCAACAACAGCGAAACTTCGTCTCAAAAATCAACATCTACAACAACAACAGCAACAACAAGAACAACAACAAAACAAAATTAGCCAGACCTGGTGGCGCATGCCTGGAGTCCCAGCTACTACTCAGGAGGCTGAGGCAGGAGAATCGCTTGAGTCCAGGAGGCGGGCGGGGGGGGGGGCGGGGGCGTTGCAGTGAGCTGAGATCC
The DNA here is from genome assembly GCF_003255815.1 of Theropithecus gelada. NCBI lineage: Eukaryota > Metazoa > Chordata > Mammalia > Primates > Cercopithecidae > Theropithecus > Theropithecus gelada. Next base: position 1,220 of record NW_020263468.1, on the reverse strand, counting down.
TGCCACTGCACTCCAGCCTGGGGAGAAAAAAAGTTTTCTTTTTTTAACTCTTTTTTTTTTTTTTTTTTTACCATTTATATATATAGGATGCTTATAGATAACTACCAAGATAAACAATTAATTACCATATCAAGGTTCTACATTTTAAAAAATCTTTCTTCCCTTTGTTACCTTTAAGAAGCCTATTTCAGGCCAGGCTCCCTGGCTCACGCCTCTAATCTCAGCACTTTGGGAGGGCAAGGTGGGCGGAACACCTGAGGTCAACAGTTGGAGAGCAGCCTGGCCAACATGGTTAAACCCCCTCTCTACTAAAAATACAAAAACTGGCCGGGTGTGGTGGCAGGCGCCTGTAATCCCAGCTACTCAGAAGGCTGAAGCACCAGAACCACTTAAACCCGGGAGGGGGGGGTTGCAGTGAGCGGAGATCCCGCCATTACACTCCAGCCTGGGGAACAGAGTGAGATGCCTTCTCAAAACAAAACAAAACAAAACAAAAAAGCCTATTCCAAAAGAAAAATAATGAAAATATTTATTTCTTCGGATGCTTCTTTTATCCGGGTCAGGTTCCACCCAGATTCGCCTCCTACTGGCTCTGAGAATGCACTGACTCCAACCTTGGCCTCAGCTCACAGGCCCAAGCTGGTAGCTGACCTGCGCATGCGTACTCCGAGGTCCCGGCGGCCACTCTGGGAAGTCTCCGGGGCTCGGGCAGTGGGCGGGGCGCGTGGTCCTCGGGGTGACCGGATTATTTCTTGTAGGTTTTTAGGACTCTGGACTTCACTTCTCACGTGTATCTGCGGTCCTTACTGTTCCGTCTTGGACTACATATTCACCGGTGATGGAGAAATCTTGGACCTCTGGTTCCGTCTTCAGGACCTCTGGTGACCTGGTCCCACCTGAGGAAGCAGGCGGTGCGAGTAGCTGAGGGAGCTTCTGCAGCCCCAGCCAGCAGCCCGCCTGGGACCCTGCTTGGCGGTGAGAGTGGAGCTGTAGGAGAGGCTCAGAGAGTGGAGGCCTCAGGCGCAGGCGGAGGTTTTCTCCCGCCTCCTCAGGCCCACGGGTGTTGGAGCTGCGGAGGAGGGTGCTCATCTCTAGGGAGACAGGTGGGGAACGTCTCGTTTGTGACGTGGGGACTGAGAAGGGTGCGTGAGTATCTTGTGTGACCGGGACATAGAGTGAGTGTCCTTTGCAAAGCCTGCTTTGCTGTAGCTCTGTGGTGT
>NW_020263467.1:0-2510 GCF_003255815.1 Theropithecus gelada | reverse complement strand
GTTCTGTTAATTCATCTCACAGAGTTACATCTGTATTTCGTGGATCTCTTTGCTAGTCTTGTTTCTGTGGAACCTGAGAACAGATATTTCGGATCCCTTTGAAGACTATAGGGCCAAAGGAAATATCCTCCGATAACAAAGGGAAAGAAGCTTTCTGAGAAACTTCTTTGTGTTCTGTGAAATCATCTCACAGAGTTACAGCTTTCCGCTCCAGAAGCCTTTCGCCAAGACAGTTCTTGTGGAATTGGCAAAGTGATGTTTGGAAGCCCGTAGAGGGCTATGGTGAAAAAGGAAATATCCTCAGATGATATCTGTAAAGAAGCTTTCTGAACAACTGCTTAGTGTTCTGTTAATTCATCTCACAGAGTTATATCTCTGTTTCGTGGATCTCTTGGCTAGCCTTATCTGTGGAATCTGAGAACAGATATTTCGGATCCCTTTGAAGACTATAGGGCCAAAGGAAATATCCTCCCATAACAAAGAGAAAGAAGCCTTCTGAGAAACTTCTTTGTGTTCTGTGAAATCATCTGACAGAGTCACAGCTTTCCCCTCAAGAAGCCTTTCGCTAAGACAGTTCTTGTGGAATTGGCAAAGTGATATTTGGAAGCCCATTGAGGGCTACGGTGAAAAAGGAAATATCCTCAGATGAAATCTTTAAAGCAGGTTTCTGAGAAACTGCTTAGTGCTCTGTTAATTCATCTCACAGAGTTACATATCTGTTTCATGGATTTCCATGCTAGCCTTTTTTCTGTGGATTCTGAGAACAGATATTTCGGATCCCGTTGAAGACTATAGGGCCAAAGGAAATATCCTCCCATAACAAAGAGAAAGAAGTTTTCTGAGAAACTTCTTTGTGTTTGTGAAATCATCTCAGAGAGTTACAGCTTTCCCCTCAAGAAGCCTTTCGCTAAGATAGTTCTTGTGGAATTGGCAAAGTGATATTTGGAAGCCCATAGAGGGCTATCGTGAAAAAGGAAATATCCTCAGATGAAATCTGGAAAGAAGCTTTCTGAGAACTTGCTTAGTGTTCTGTTAATTCATCTCACAGAGTTACGTCTATATTTCGTGGATCTCTTCGCTAGCCTTATTTCTGTGGAATCTGAGAACAGATATTTCGGATCCCTTTGAAGACTATAGGGCCAGAGGAAATATCCTCTGATAACAAAGAGTAAGAAGTTTTCCGAGAAACTTCTTTGTGTTCTGTGAAATCCTCTCACAGAGTTACAGCTTTCCCTTGAAGAAGCCTTTCGCTAAGACAGTTCTTGTGGAATTGGAAAAGTGATATTTGGAAGCCCATAGAGGGCTATGGTGAAAAAGGAAATATCCTCAGATGAAATCTGGAAAGAAGCTTTCTGAGAAACTGCTTAGTGTTCTGTGAATTCATCTCACAGAGTTACATCTGTGTTTCGTGGATCTGTTTGCTAGCCTTATTTCTGTGGAATGGGAGAACAGATATTTCGGATCCCTTTGAAGACTATAGGGCCAAAGGACATATCCTCCCATTACAAAGAGAAAGAAGCTTTCTGAGAAACTTCTTTGTGTTCTGTGAAATCATCTCACAGAGTTACAGCTTTCCCCTCAAGAAGCCTTCCGCTAAGACAGTTGTTGTGGAATTGACAAAGTGCTATTTGGAAGCCCATAGAGGGCTATGCTGAAAAAGGAAATATCCACAGATGAAATCTGGAAAGAAGATTTCTGAGAAACTGCTTAGTGTTCTGTTAATTCATCTTACAGAGTTACATCTGTGTTTCGTGGATCTCTTTGCTAGCCTTATTTCTGTGGAATCTGAGAACAGATATTTCTGATACCTTTGAAGACTATAGGGCCAAAGGAAATATCCGCCAATAACAAAGAGAAAGAAGTTTTCTGAGAAACTTCTTTGTGTTCTGTGAAATCATCTCACAGAGTTACCGCTTTCCCTCAAGAAGCCTTTCGCTAAGACAGTTCTTGTGGAATTGGCAAAGTGCTATTTGGAAGCCCATAGAGGGCTATGGTGAAAAAGGAAATATCCTCGGATGAAATCTGGAAAGACGCTTTCTGAGAAACTGCTTAGTGTTCTGTTAATTCATCTCACAGAATTACATCTGTATTTCGTGGATCTTTTGCTAGTCTTATTTCTGTGGAACCTGAGAACAGATATTTCGGATCCCTTTGAAGACTATAGGGCCAAAGGAAATATCCTCCGATAACAAAGAGAAAGAAGCTTTGTGAGAAACTTCTTTTTGTTCTGTGAAATCATCTCACAGAGTTACAGCTTTCCGCTCCAGAAGCCTTTCGCTAAGATAGTTCTTGTGGAACTGGCAAAGTGATGTTTGGAAGCCCATAGATGGCTACGGTGAAAAAGGAAATATCCACAGATTATATCTGGAAAGAAGCTTTCTGAATAACTGCTTAGTGTTTTGTTAATTCATCTCAGAGAGTTACATCTCTGTTTCCTGGATCTCTTGGCTAGCCTTGTCTGTGGAATCTGAGAACAGATATTTCGGATCCCTTTGAAGACTATAGGGCCA
>NW_020263466.1:0-2511 GCF_003255815.1 Theropithecus gelada | reverse complement strand
AGAACACAAACAAGTTTCTCAGAAAGCTTCTTTCTCTTTGTTATCGGAGGATGTTTCCTTTGGCCTTATAGCCTTCAAAGGGATCCGAAATATCTGTTCTCAGATTCCACAGAAAAAAGGCTAGCAAACAGATCCACGAAATACAGATGTAACTCTGTGAGTGGAAGTCACACATCACAGATCAGTTTCTCAGAAAACTTCTCTCCAGATTTCATCTGAGGATATTTCCTTTTTCACCGTAGCCCTCTATGGGCTTCTAAATATCACTTTGCCAATTCCACAAGAACTGTCTTAGCGAAAGTCTTCTTGAGGGGAATGCTGTAACTCTGTGAGATGATTTCACAGAACACAAAGAAGTTTCTCAGAAAGCTTCTTTCTCTTTGTTATCGGAGGATATTTCCTTTGGCCCTATAGTCTTCAAAGGGATCCGAAATATCTGTTCTCAGATTCCACAGTAATACGGCTAGCAAAGAGATCCACGAAATACAGATGTAACTCTGTGAGTGGATGTCACACATCACAGAGAAGTTTCTCAGAAAGCTTCTTTCCAGATTTCATCTGAGGATATTTCCTAATTCACCGTAGCCCTCTATGGGCTTCCAAATATCCCTTTGCCAATTCCACGAGAACTGTCCTAGCGAAAGGCTTCTTGAGGGGAACGCTGTAACTCTGTGAGATGATTTCACAGAACACAAAAAAGTTTCTCAGAAAGCTTCTTTCTCTTTGTTATCGGAGGATATTTCCTTTGGACATATAGTCTTCAAAGGGATCCGAAATATCTGTTGTCAGATTCCACAGAAAGAAGGCTAGCAAAGAGATCCACGAAATACAGATGTAACTCTGTGAGATGAATTAAAAGAACACTAAGCAGTTTCTCAGAAAGCTTCTTTCCAGATTTCATCCGAGTATATTTCCTTTTTTAACATAGCCCTCTATGGGCTTCCAAAGATCACTTTGCCAATTCCACAAGAACTGTCTTAGCGAAAGGCTTCTTGAGGGGAAAGCTGTAACTCTGTGAGATGATTTCAGAGAACACAAAGAAGTTTCTTCGAAACTTCTTTCTCTGTGTTATCGGAGGATATTTCCTTTAGCCCTATATTCTTCAAAGGGATCCGAAATATCTGCTCTCAGATTCCACAGAAATAAGGCTAGCGAAGAGGTCTACGAAATACAGATGTAACTCTGTGAGTGGAAGTCACATATCACAGAGTCGTTTCTAGGAAAGCTTCTTTCCAGATTTCATCTGAGGATATTTCCTTTTTCACCATAGCCCTCTATGGGCTTCCAAATATCACATTTCCAATTCCACAAGAACTGTCTTAGCGAAAGGCTTCTTTAGGGGAAAGCTGTAACTCTGTGAGATGATTTCACAGAACACAAAGAAGTTTCTCAGAAAGCTTCTTTCTCTTTGTTATCGCAGGATATTTCCTTTGGCACTATATTCTTCAAAGGGATCCGAAATATCTCTTCTCAGATTCCACAGAAATAAGGCTAGCAAAGAGATCCATGAAATACAGATGTAACTCTGTGAGATGAATTCACAAAACACTAAGCATTTTCTCAGAAAGCTTCTTTCCAGATTTCATCTGAGGATATTTCCTTTTTCAACATAGCCCTCTAGGGGCTTCCAAACATCACTTTGCCAATAATACAAGAACTCTCTTAGCGAAAGTCTTCTTGAGGGGATAGCTGTAAATCTGTGAGATGATTTCAGGGAACACAAAGAAGTTTCTCAGAAAGCTTCTTTCTCTTTGTTATCGGAGTATATTTCCTTTGGCCCTATATTCTTCAAAGGGATCCGAAATATCTGTTCTCAGATTGCACAGAAATAAGGCTAGCAAAGAGATCCACGAAATACAGATGTAACTCTGTGAGTGGAAATCACACATCACTGAGTCGTTTCTCAGAAAGCTTCTTTCCAGATTTCATCTGAGGATATTTCCTTTTTCACCATAGCCCTCTATGGGCTTCCAAATATCACTTTGCCAATTCCACAAGAACTGTCTTAGCGAAAGCCTTCTGGAGGGGAAAGCTGTAACTCTGTGAGATGATTTCTCAGAACACAAAGCAGTTTCTCAGAAAGCTTCTTTCTCTTTCTCATCGGATTATATTTCCTTTGGCCCTATAGTCTTCAAAGGGATCCGAAATATCTGTTCTCAGATTCCACACAAATAAGGCTAGCAAAGAGATCCACGAAATACATATGTAACTCTGTGAGGGGAAGTGACACATTACTGAGCGGTTTCTCAGAAAGCGTATTTCCAGATTTCATCTGAGGATATTTCCTTTTTCACCATCGCCCTCTATGGGCTTCCAAATATCACTTTGCCAATTCCACAAGAACTGTCATAGCGAAAGACTTCTTGAGCCGAAAGCTGTAACTCTGTGAGATGATTTCACAGAACACAAAGAAGTTTCTCAGAAAGCTTCTTTCTCCTTTTTATCGGAGGATATTTCCTTTGGCCCTGTAGTTTTCAAAGGGATCCGAAATATCTGATCTCAGAATCCATA
>NW_020263465.1:0-8675 GCF_003255815.1 Theropithecus gelada | reverse complement strand
AAAAAAAAAAAAAAAAAAAAAAAAACCCAAAAAACCAAAACACATCTGTTGGGGCCAGTGCTGGCCATAGGGTGGGGAGATATAGTCCAGGATGCTGCTCCAAAAGGTGGTAAGGAAGCTGGAAGGGCGGGGGTCTGCGGGCAGGTGGGGAAGATCCACAAAACCCTAGGGAACGTTGACTTGGTTTGCAGATCACTACTGCCCTCTGGTGGTGATCAGCTTGGGCAACCCTGCCTTCTGGAGGTTCAAGTAGGGACAGGGGAGTGGGTAGGTGAGAACTGAAGGTTGGAGGCTTTTGAGGCCTCTGGAGGAAGACTGTTCCAAGTGGTGGAACAGCATGTGTGAGGCGAGGACTCACGATGGCTGGTGGGCAAAGGACCAGAGAAGCACAGGCTCAGTCCCCAATAATTCCACCAGGTTTCCCTCCCACCTAGAAGAGATGAGCTGCCTGAACAGCCCTCCAGCAGCCCAGAGAGCATCTGAAATTCTTTATTGGAACATCATTGCTGTTTGCCAAATAGAAGACACAGACAGCAGACGAACAGTGAAAACAGAGCCCAGTGACCAGAGCTGGCCCCTTGGCTGGGGACCCTCCCCTACTACCTGGTGGACCAGCCTGGCAACCTCTGCCCCTCCCCGGACCCCCGGGCCTTTGGCATAATGCTGATGGGGGGCTGCAGGCAGTGAAGCCCCTTGATTCAAAGCAGAGACTTGAATGGGCGCTGGAGAGTGGGGACAGTGGAGAGGCCAGGGAGGGCTGGGCGGGCCCCCCGGGCTGGGCCGAGCAGCGCAAGTGGAGGAAGCCAGGAGCGGGCGAGATGGCATCTATCTGTTTTCTGAAAAGGGGCACATAGGGGCCTGGAAGCAGGTGGTGGTGGTAGCTGGGGAAGGTCACACGCTGACATCCTTCTCATCTCCCGTCTTGGGAACAGCTTCCAGCAGCGGGTCCCCAGGACCTGCCTCCTCTCCCTCCTTGGCCTCACTGGCCTTAGAGTTGGGGACCCAGAGGCCGGAGTCAATGCAGCGTTGCATGTGGTACTTCGCGTCCTGTGAGGAGAAGGGCAGGCAGATGAGGTGGGGCCACCACCCCAGGGTCCCCATTATCCCCTGCACATCCCCAAGCTGGCTTCCTGCCTATTGATATTTAACCAATTTATTTGAGATGGAGTCTCACTCTGTCACCCAGGCTGGAGTGCAATGGTGCAATCTCGGCTCACTGCAACCTCCACCTCCCAGGTTCAAGTGCCTCAGCCTCCCAAGTAGCTGGGGTTACAGACGCCTGTCACCATGCCTGGCTGATTTTTTTACTTTTAGTAGAGATGGGGTTTTGCCATGTTGGCCAGGCTGGTCTCAAACTCCTGACCTCAGGTGATCCGCCTGCCTTGGCCTCCCAAAGCACTGAGATTACAGGCGTGAGCCACCGTACTCAGCTGGAACTTTAAATTTTATTTAACTTTAATTTAAATTTAGATAGTGCAATCTAGAACAAAAGCCAGCAAATTTTTTTAGTAAAGGGACTGACTAAATATTTCTGCTTCCGCAAGCCATATGGTCTCCGTCACGACTCAACTCTGTGGCAGAGCAAGATCGGTTGTAGATGACAGTGAAACAATTAAGCATGGCTTCTTTGTTGCAATAAAACTTTATTATAAAGACAGGCAGTGAGTCTGGGAGCTGCGGTTTGCAGAACCTGGTCTAGATGGCTATGCCCATAGAAGCTTCTAGAAACTCATGGCCAGTCCTGCAGCTAGACCCATTTTACAGACGAGAAAACCAGGGTGACCAACCAGTGAGCCAAGTGGTAGGAATAGGGTCAATCGTGTCCTACTTAGATTCAACGTCTATTACCACTTCCAAAAATACAGCCAGTGAGACCTTCTTTATAAAAACATAATTTTTAGAAAAAAAATCAGTGAGATGTCATGGTGTCAGCCTATAATCCCAGCTACTTGGGGAGGCTGAGGTGGGAGGATCACTTGAGCCTGGGAGGTGGAGGCTGCAGCCTGGGTGAGAGAGGAAGACCCTGTCTGTCAAAAAAAACCAGATGGCCAGGTGCAGTGGCTCACGCCTGTAATCCCAGCACTCTGGGAGGCCAAGGCGGGTGGATCACGAGGTCAGGAGATCGAGACCATCATGGGTAACACGGTGAAACCCTGTCTCTACTAAACAATACAAAAATTTAGCCAGGCGTGGTGGTGGGCGCCTGTAGTCCCAGCTACTCGGGAGGCTGAGGCAGGAGAATGGTGTGAACCCGGGAGGCGGAGTTTGCAGTGAGCAGAAATAGCACCACCGCACTCCAGCCTGGGTGACAGAGTGAGACTCTGTCTCAAAAAAAAAAAAAAAAAAAAAAAACAAAACACAAAAAAACAGACAAAATCCAATTAACAGCCAGCATTTACCAGCCCCTGCCATGTGCTCAGCTCCTTTCCCCACACGTTTTGTGAGCTGATATTGAGAGAAAATATGGTTTGCATAAGGAAACTGAGGCTGGACTCAGTCACAGTAACAGTGACTATCAGTCACAAGGGACATACGCTCAAAGCTCAGCATTTATCTGCTGGATGCTGGGACACAGTAGGTGCTCAATAAATGTGGGTGTGTGCCAAGGTAACACGACCCCCCTTAGTCCTTGGAGAAGCCTTGGAGGGGCACTTTCACCAACTGGCTTCAGAGACTTGGGACACAGGGCTGGGGGAGACACATGGCCCGCTGGAAAGGCATGGGACGTGGGGGTTACTCACGGTGGGGTCCATCTTGCTGATGGCGTCTTGCAGCATCTGCACGTCCTTCACATCGAAGCACTTTTGGAGTTCCTGGGGGTATAGAGGGGCTGGGGTCAGGGGCTGGGTCCCTGTGCCCTGGGGGGTCCCGCTCAGGGTCCTCCTGCTGCCCGCCTGGGCTGGGGAGCCGCACCTCAGGGAGGGACTCGTAGACCTCGACAGGGTCCAGGCCGCCGGGGCCAAGCCGCTTCTTGCGCTCCTCCTCCTCGTACTCCTTCATGGCCTTCTCAATGCGCAGCTTGGCACGGCCCCGCACACGCTCCTTGAAGGCTTCTAGCTCGTCGTTGAAGCCCTCCATGTACTGGCGATCGGCTGTCTATGGGGGTCGGGCAGTGCTCACTAGACTTGGCCCAGTGCTCAGGAGGGACTGGGGGCCCAGGACCCTCCAGCCACAGCTCCTCAGAGGTGCCCCAGGGCTCCCTAAGTCTGTTCCTGACTTACATAAAGGGCTCCTCAAGGCCTGGGCTCCCCTGCCAGGGACCTCATCTGGCATTTGCTAAAGACCACCTCCTTGGGAGCCCTGCTCTACTGCAGATCCAAGACACTCGTGTCCTCAGTGTCCCTGCATGGGCACCTCTAACTCAGCACGGCCACCTCCCAGCCTGCCTTGTCCTTGGTCTCCCCAGTCTTGGTAAGGGTAGCCATGTTCCTCCAGGTGCGCAAGGTAAAAACCCGAGAGGCTGGCAGGCGCCTGTAATGCCAGCTACTTGGGAGGCTGAGGCATGAGAATTGCTTGAACCCAGGAGGCAGGGGTTGCAGTGAGCTGAGATCACGCCATTGCACTCCAGCCTTGGTGAAAGCAAGACTCGGTCTCAAAAACAAAAAAAAGCCCAGAGCCCTAGAGGCACCCTCACCTCTGTCCTTTACCCACATATCCACATGGGGACCTCCAGCACATCCTAGTGCTCCCATTTTTTTTTTGTAATGCAGTTTTGCTCTGTCACCCAGGCTGGAGTGCAGTGGCACACCACAGCTCACAAATTCCTGAGCTCAAGTGGTCCTCCTGCTTCAGCCTCCCAAAGACTTGGACTATAGGACTCAGTTACCAAGCCTGGCCTGACCGCCACTTTTAAAGTCTGGCAGCATCCACCCACTTCTCTCCCCCTCCTGGGCCCCGCCCTCTCCTGATCTAGGATTTGGTGATTGGAGGGGCTTGAGTCCCAGTGGACAGGAGTCGGCCTTACCCAGAGCACTGTGGGCTGGTTCCCTGGGGAGGGGGCCTCCAGCCACCTGGCAGCTCAGGGGACCCTACCTTAATCTTAGTGAAGAACTGCCGGAAGCAGGCCCGGGGGTCCACCTTCAGGCTCTTGGCCAGCTCCAGGATAAACTGCATGACGATTGTCTGGTGGGCCACCTGCTCCATGAGTGCACATTTCTGCCAGGGAGAACAGGCACAGTGTTACCAAGTGGCGGCCTCAGGGCAGCGCCTTTTCACAGCCCTGGGGAAAGCTCCACTCACCTCCTCCACCTCAAGGTCAATGCACCAGATGACCAGGTAATTGGCCGTCTCCTCGCACACCAGGTGGACATTGTCTGACAGGTACTTTTGGCTGTCATCCCAGCGGCGGAGCATGCCTGTGGGAAGATGCTGGCAAGGTGCTGGAGGGCCCTGGAGGCAAAGGGCCTGCCCCGACCTTGCCCCCCATAACCTCACGCGCCCCACTCACCAAAGTGCTTGATCTGTTTCTCGTACTTTTCCACGAAGGTCTTGTGTTTCTGCTCCCTCACCTCCTCTGAGTCCTCCTCTGTCTTCTCGGGCTTGGTGTTGACCATGCTCTGTGGTAGGGTGAGAGGGGGAGTGGGCTGGGGCAAGGCTGCGGAGCGCCTCGAGTGCGGCCGGGCGGGCCGTGGCCGCAGCGCCCATCCCATCCACGGCGGAGGTGGTGACGAAGCCATGAGCATCAAGGTGGCGGGAGCGTGGGCATGGGCCTTGGGGCAGATCAGAGGAGGGGACCGGTGGGGTGTTTCATCCGCCCGGCCCTCCAAGCCTGTCCCCCCTCCCACGTGGCCCCCGTCCGTCCCTCAGCTCTCCGCCCCACACCACACTCTTCAACTACACCGCCGCAGTCCTCCCCTGACCAGGCATTGGGTGCGCATGCGTCCTGGCTGCATACTCGCTGGCTGCGCAAGTGCACTGCCCGCCCCGCCTGCCCCGCACACCTTGCTGAAGCCGTCTTTGCTGAGCGTGTCCACGTTCCAGGGCATGCTCTTCTCCTTCTTGCGCATCTCTTCCAGCTTCTGCTCCCAGCTCCGCTCCTCTTTGCGCAGCTGCTGTGCCTCGGCCTGCAGCCGCTCCAGCTCTGCCTTGCCGCCCTCAGCCACCTCCAGCTCCTTCAGCTTCCTCTGGCATTCGGCCACCTTGCGCTTGCACTCGCGGCAGCCCCTGTCCAGTTCCTCCTTCTCCTTCTGGAACTGCTCCATGCGCTCCACCCGGGCCTGCGGGCAGGGGCGGCCTATCAACTCTGGGGAGCGGCCTGTCCCTTACCCCCAGCCCCATACCCAATCCCCGCACCAGAGATGGCCCCGGGAAAAAGTATGCCTCCACCTCCTGTGCCCTGGTCTCCCAGCTTCCGCCCCTGCCCCCACAGGTGCCGACGCACACCCAAGTGGGGTCCGGTCCCTCCGTCCTCCGCTCAGAACCCTGGCGGCTCCCATCTCACTCAGAGCAGAGTCCAGGTTGTCACCACAGCCTACGTAGGCCCTACACAATCTGCCCCGGCACCTCCCCTGGTAACTCTTCCTTCCAGCCACACTGGCCCCTCACTTTTCTCACCTTTTCTTGAGACCATTTTTTTTTCCTTTTAGAAAAAAAAACAAAAAAACAGGGTCTCACTCTGTCGCCCAGGTCAGAGTGCAGTGGCCCAATGACGACTTACTGAAGCCTCGACCTCCCTGGGCTCAGGCAATCCTCCCACCTCGCCTCCCGAGTAGCTGGGACTACAGGTGTGCACCACCACGCCCAGCTAATTTTTGTATTTGCAGTAAAGATGGGGTTTCGCCATGTTGCCCAGACGGGTCTTGAAGTCCTGGGTTCAAGCGATTCTTCCGCCTCGGCCTCCCAAAGTGCTGGGACCACAGGCAGGAGCCACTCTGCTCTGCAGAGCCTGCTTTTTTCTTGAACTTCAAGGCCTTCACACTGGCTGTTCCAACTACTTGGAATGATTTTCCCTCAGATCCCCCCACAGCTGACTCTATGGCACCCGCACCATCTGGGCTCCATGTTGCCTTAGCGAGGACCCCTTCCCTAACCACCTTCCTATTGATGGCAACCTCCCGCTGCCCCCGTCTGGAATTCCCTGCCTCAACACCAGCCACCACTCACATCATATGACAATTATTTATCACATTTTTGGGTGCTGCCCCGCCCCGCTCTCTAAATATGGGAATGTGTTTGCCATTTTGTCTCCAGAACCAGGAACTTGGCCTGGCGCAAAGCAGGGGCTCAGCAAATGCTTGTTTTTTTGTTTTTATTTTGTTTGGTTTTCTTTGAACAAGGTCTTGTTGTCATGCAGACTAGAGTGCAGTGGTGCGATCATGGTTCACTGCAGCCTTGACCTCCCAGGCTCAAGAGATCCTCCTGCCTCAACCTCCCAACTAGCTAGGACTAAAGGTGCACAGAAACCACCATGCCCGGCTATTGGGTTTTTTTTGTTTTTTTTTTTAGATGGAGTCGCCCAGGCTGGAGTGCAGTGGTACGATCTTGGCTCACTGCAACCTCTGCCTCCCGTTTTCTAGAGATTTTCCTGCCTCAGCCTTCTGAGTAGCTGGGATTACAGGCATGCACCACCACACCAGGGTAATTTTATATTTTTAGTAGAGACCAGGTTTCTCCATGTTGGTCAGGCTGATCTGGAACTCCTGACCTCAAGTGATCCACCCACCTTGGCCTCCCAAATTACTGGGATTACAGGCATGAGCCACTGTACCAGGGCCCCTTCTAGATGTTTCTTTGTTCCACGCATAACCTTGCTCCAGAATCACTGTCTAGGCCCCCTTAGCTCTGTCTCCAGCCCAGCATGCCCTCCTGAGCCCCAGCTTGGTGTCTACCTGCTTCCTGCTCACCAGAGCCCCAGATGTCACTCCCCAGGCATTCCTTTCTCCTGATAACAATGCCTCATCTCCTCAGGCTCCTGGTCCCCACCTCACTCCCTGCCTCGCTCAGACCTCCATCTGGGTCCCCATCGGATCATTCAGGACCCTCCGGAGACCCCTATGTGGCTCCACCATCACCCCTCCTGAACCTTAGTGGGGGCTGTTCTATTCAGAGCCGCTGATCAAACCCGGAAACATGCCACCACCTTCAATTGATGTCCCTCTCCAATCCAGGCACAGCTGCTGCCAGGGAGGCTGGTGAAACCCGCGCATTTGACCACGTGACCAGAGTCCTCCCCACTACCACGTCTTGGGGGGTCTGAATTCAGATGGGACTTCTGATCCTGGCATCCTGGTCCTGGGTCCCAGGCAGATGCTGGCCCTCATGGTTCCTGGAAAGTGTGGCCTTTCTCTTGCCTCTTGGCCTCTGCACGTGCGGTTCCCTTACCTGCTTTGCACCCAAAACTCAGCTTCGACAGAGCCTTCCCCAAATGTTCCCTGCCTGGGGCACCACTGATCCCCAAAGGACCTCCTGTGACCATCTGACATGGTGAGGGTGCTGGAGGACAGCCTTGGGGCACCGGCCCTGGGTCCTAGCCCACAGCCACCATGTACTGGCTGGGTATCCCTGGGCCATCCCCTAACCTCCTGGAACCTCAGTTTTCTCATCTTGTCAAACAGTCAACAATGCTGACCGCACAAGCTTGTCTCAGAAGAAACTAAGGAGATGATTAAAGTAAAATGTCCCGAGCCATGCGGGCCCTCAGCATGCACCCTTCCTGCGCTGGCCAGGGTCATTACCATCTGTGTAAGGGGATAGTCTCTCTCTCTCTCTCTCTCTCTGGGGAGCACTCTGGTGCTTTAAAAAGGAAATGTCGTCAAATGCTTAGTTTAATTTCTGGCCCAGAGCACACGCTCAATAACTGGGAGTGGTTGTTACTACATGGTCACAGCACCCGGCTGTGCCACTGATGGGAGATGAACTTTGGCCATGTCACTGAAACCTCTCCCGGCCTTGGTCTTCCCCTCTGTGAAACGGAGTCTCACAGGATCACCGTGACGACTGAATAACTCTATGGAAAATGCTTCCAAAACAGCCCTCAGTAGGCGTGTCCCACTGTTACCATCTCCGTCCTTGTCACTGCCACTTGAATGGTCTGCTGACTCATTTCTGTGCCTTATCTGAGGCTGTGTCCACAGGTTCTAGGGCAGGGCCAGGCAGACCTGGCCCCTATTCTAATACCCCAGGGGACTGACACAGCCAGCCTGAGCCTCGGATTCCCCCATATGAATAAGGGGTCAAGAAGGCCTACATGGTTGGGCGTGGTGGCTCACGCCTGTAATCCCAGCACTTTGGGAGGCTGAGGCGAGTGGATCACCTGAGGTCAGGAGTGTGAGACCAGCCTGGCCAACATGGTGAAACCCCATCTCTACTAAGAATATGAAAAGTAGCTGGGCGTGGTGGCGAGCACCTGCAATACCAGCCACTCCAGGGGCTGAGGCAGAATCGCTTGAACCTGAGGCAGAAGTTGCAGTGAACCAAGATCGCGCTAGTGCACTCCAGCCTGGGTGACAGAGCATGACCCTGTCTCAAAAAAAAAAAAAAAAGCTACCCCTCATGAGATAAACTGCAGCTGCAGACTGGCACAGTGGCCCATGCCTATAATCCTAGCACTTTGGGAGGCTGAGGTGGGAGGATCACTTGAGCTTAGGAATTTGAGGCCAGCCTGGGTAACACAGTGAGATTCCATCTCTTAAAAAAAAAAAGTTGCTGGGCAGGGTGGCTCATGCCTGTAATCCCAA
>NW_020263464.1:0-2511 GCF_003255815.1 Theropithecus gelada | reverse complement strand
AAAGAAAGAAAGAAAGAAAAACTGAAAAATATTCCTGAGAACTAAGTCGCACAAGAAAAATTAAAACTTGAGAATTAGTGAAAAATTTTAGACATTAAAATTTTTTAAAAATGAAATGCTTCCTGCATTAGGTACGCATCTTCAGACTCCCACGTGAATAGCCGGGAATGGCGGCACGTGCCTGTGGTCCCAGGTACTCAGGAGGCTGAGGTGGTAGGATCACCTGAGCCCAGGCGGTCGAAGCTGCAGTGAGCCGAGATCGCAACACTGCACTCAAGCCTGGGTGACAGAGTAAGACCTTGTCTCACAAAGAAACAAAACAAAACAAAACAAAAAACCAGAAGAATATATTTCTGTGTTTTATTATTGTCTCTTGGCAAAATACTCAACTAGCCCCAATATTGCCTTAGATGTAACTTAACATCCCCAATTTACAAAGGGGAAAATGAGGTCAACAGCCAAGACCAAAGAGATAACAAATGCAATGGTGCGTTCAGAACAATGACTACAATTATAAAATATTCGGTTCAATTTCTACCCTCAGCATCAAGGCAGGGGTTCATCATAATGGGTATTGGAGGCTTAAAGAAATTTAGGCTCAGCATTTACAAAAAAAAAAAAAAAAAAAAGCGGATTTTAATGCTGGTGCCATCACAGGAGAGTGCGGCCCAGCCCTCCTCAGCACTGCAGGTACTCACGGGCACTCCTGGGGTATTGGCCACGCTACGTCCCCGCCGGTGACCACACAGAAGAAGAGGCGGTAAAACTTTTTTGAGAATGAGATCAAAAATGTTCAGAGTCTAAAAACGTAATTTTCTGGGGGTGGGGGGAATAACGAGAAGCTCTCATTCATGGTATTTGTAAAAGGCTGTTTCTAGCGCACTGGTAGATAAAAAGGGCCGGGGCCCTCGGGTTAGCTTCAGCCGGCGCCCGCCTGGTGGGACGCACACGGACTTAGGTCGGTGATAGTGTTCAGGGCTGTGTCTGCCCCGATGCTGAAATCGGAACCCGGCACATTGTTGGACACAGTAGCGGGAACCATGATCGTGGGCACACAGAACTACTCGTGTTTCTCCCGGGGGACTGACAGTTCCAGGAGTCCCATCTAAATTGATCCAGTATCTGCAACGCTGGCTGCTCAGAGGCCCTGGTGTGGAAGGGCCAGGTCATCGCTTAGTCATATGGGGCACAAGCACGTCACTTGCCACTCCTATCTTTCTATTTCATCAAACCCTATTTTCTCCTGAATATTGATCATAGCAAAGTCATTAGCCTTCGAAACATCAGATTGCTTTGTTCAAGAAGTTTAAACACACGTAAGTCTTTCTTGCCATGCTCAACACACACCACCGGCCGTTTCCGAAGTCAGTGTTTCTGGAACAAAAGCCTTGGCCTGCCCCGTGAACGTTCACACTGAGCACACTGTCGCGAGGCTGCTTGGCCAACCAACAGGGGCAGGAGAGAGCCACAGGTGCGGTGTGGGGGTCCCTGCAAAGGCGCCTCACTCCCTCAATCAAGGGCGGTGCCTTCTGCCAAACCAGAGGCTTCCTCCCAGGAGAAGCGGCGTCTTCAGCTGCCACCTCACCGACTTCAGACGGCTCAGCCAATGGGGCAACAGATTCAACAGAGTTCCATGTTGTTAAAGCAAAACTTCTGTTACCAGACAACCTTAATATCAGATTCAACGTAAAATAACCAAAAAGGTTGTTTCCAAACCAACCTGCTACTAGTGCCTTATCCTTCAATGCTGCTTAAACACGGAGAAATATGAGGAAAAAAGAGCATGGCACTTACTTCTTAAAAAATAACACCTCTTCCAGGTTCATCTTACCCATATCATAAAGACTTAGAACTGTGGATTCCCTACAGGAACGTGGAGTGGGGTGGATCCCCACGCTGACCCAGCCTCCCCACAGGTCAGTTACCCCCCACCACGGGGTTCACATTTCTCTAGGCCCTGTCATCTCAACAAGAAAAGGTGACGTCTCTGAGCTCTCTTTGCAGGGAGCACCCGAACGGGAGCTAGAGAGAGACACAGACACACCCACAACTGTTTTAAAATCCTGAAATGCAATACATATTTAAGGACTTCATTAGTAGCTTTTTAAAACAGTAAGAACAGAGTGAGCCTGGTTTTAACCTCTCTGCCACTATAACAGCGTGTATATCTGTCTTTTCCTGTTTGTTCCTTCTCCAGCAGCTGCTGCCCGGCTGGCCGACTGCAGAAGAAGAGCCTCGGGTACTCCGGGGGGAGGCCCTCGGTAAAACCGTGAGCACCACGATCACGTCTCAGGACGCCCACACGTTAGGGTCGCCCACAGACCGCCATTCCCAATGCCTAGAAGGCACTGAACCGGCCTCCTGCTCTTTGAAAATGTCAACTCTCCTAAGCTATGTTGTGTTGAAAATGTTTAACTGTAGTCCACACATACTTCTTTGTTTCTATCTTGTTTTTATCCTAGAGGCATATTATTATGGAAAATTAAGTTTGCAAGGTTGAAGAATTTTCTG
>NW_020263463.1:2300-2511 GCF_003255815.1 Theropithecus gelada | reverse complement strand
TCTGTCACTGATGGACATTTGGGTTGATTCCAAGTCTTTGCTATTGTGAATAGTGCTGCAATAAACATACGTGTGCATGTGTCTTTATAGCAGCATAATTTATAATCCTTTGGGTATATCCCCAGTAATGGGATGGCTGGGTCATATGGTACATCTAGTTCTAGATCCTTGAGGAATCGCCATACTGTTTTCCATAATGGTTGAACTAGTT
>NW_020263463.1:2123-2228 GCF_003255815.1 Theropithecus gelada | reverse complement strand
GTTTCCTGACTTTTTAATGATCGCCATTCTAACTGGTGTGAGATGGTATCTCATTGTGGTTTTGATTTGCATTTCTCTGATGGCCAGTGATGATGAGCATTTTTT
>NW_020263463.1:1947-2114 GCF_003255815.1 Theropithecus gelada | reverse complement strand
CATGCTGTTTTGGTTACTGTAGCCTTGTAGTATAGTTTGAAGTCAGGTAGCGTGATGCCTCCAGCTTTGTTCTTTTGACTTAGGATTGTCTTGGAGATGCGGGCTCTTTTTTGGTTCCATATGAACTTTAAAGCAGTTTTTTCCAATTCTGTGAAGAAACTCATTGG
>NW_020263463.1:0-1855 GCF_003255815.1 Theropithecus gelada | reverse complement strand
ATCATGTAATCTGCAAACAGGGACACTTTGATTTCTTCTTTTCCTAATTGAGTACTCTTTATTTCTTTCTCTTGCCTGATTGCCCTAACCAGAACTTTCAACATTGTGTTGAATAAGAGTGGTGAGAAAGGACATCCCTGTCTTGTGCCAGTTTTCAAAGGGAATTTTTCCAGTTTTTGCCCATTCACTATGATATTGGCTGTGGGTTTGTCATAAATAGCTCTTACGATTTTGAGATACGTTCCATCAATACCGAATTTATTGAGCGTTTTTAGCATGAAGGGCTGTTGAATTTTGTCAAAAGCCTTTTCTGCATCTATTGAGATAATCATGTGGTTCTTGTCTTTGGTTCTGTTTATATGCTGGATTACGTTTATTGATTTTCGTATGTTGAACCAGCCTTGCATCCCAGGGATGAAGCCCACTTGATCATGGTGGATAAGCTTTTTGATGTGTTGCTGAATCCGGTTTGCCAGTATTTTATTGAGGATTTTTGCATCGATGTTCATCAGGGATATTGGTCTAAAATTCTCTTTTTTTGTTGTGTCTCTGCCAGGCTTTGGTATCAGGATGATGTTGGCCTCATAAAATGAGTTAGGGAGGATTCCCTCTTTTTCTATTGATTGGAATAGTTTCAGAAGGAATGGTACCAACTCCTCCTTGTACCTCTGGTAGAATTCAGCTGTGAATCCATCTGGTCCTGGACTTTTTTTGGTTGGTAGGCTATTAATTGTTGCCTCAATTTCAGAGCCTGCTATTGGTCTATTCAGGGATTCAACTTCTTCCTGGTTTAGTCTTGGAAGAGTGTAAGTGTCCAGGAAATTATCCATTTCTTCTAGATTTTCCAGTTTATTTGCGTAGAGGTGTTTATAGTATTCTCTGATGGTAGTTTGTATTTCTGTGGGGTCGGTGGTGATATCCCCTTTTTCATTTTTTATTGCGTCTATTTGATTCTTCTCTCTTTTCTTCTTTATTAGTCTTGCTAGCGGTCTATCAATTTTGTTGATCTTTTCAAAAAACCAACTCCTGGATTCATTGATTTTTTGGAGGGTTTTTTGTGTCTCTATCTCCTTCAGTTCTGCTCTGATCTTAGTTATTTCTAGCCTTCTGCTAGCTTTCGAATGTGTTTGCTCTTGCTTCTCTAGTTCTTTTAATTGCGATGTTAAAGTGTCAATTTTAGATCTTTCCTGCTTTCTCTTGTGGGCATTTAGTGCTATAAATTTCCCTCTACACACTGCTTTAAATGTGTCCCAGAGATTCTGGTATGTTGTATCTTTGTTTTCATTGGTTTCAAAGAACATGTTTATTTCTGTCTTCATTTCTTTATGTACCCAGCAGTCATTCAGGAGCAGGTTGTTCAGTTTCCATGTAGTTGAGCGGTTTTGATTGAGTTTCTTAGTCCTGAGTTCTAGTTTGATTGCACTGTGGTCTGAGAGACAGTTTGTTATAATTTCTGTTCTTGTACATTTGCTGAGGAGTGCTTTACTTCCAATTACGTGGTCAATTTTGGAATAAGTACGATGTGGTGCTGAGAAGAATGTATATTCTGTTGATTTGGGGTGGAGAGTTCTATAGATGTCTATTAGGTCTGCTTGCTGCAGAGATGAGTTCAATTCCTGGATATCCTTGTTAACTTTCTGTCTCGTTGATCTGTCTAATGTTGACAATGGAGTGTTGAAGTCTCCCATTATTATTGTATGGGAGTCTAAGTCTCTTTGTAAGTCTCTAAGGACTTGCTTTATGAATCTGGGTGCTCCTGTATTGGGTGCATATATATTTAGGATAGTTAGCTCTTCCTGTTGAATTGATCCCTTTACCATTATGTAATGGCCTTCTTTGTCTCTTTTGATCTTTG
>NW_020263462.1:2304-2511 GCF_003255815.1 Theropithecus gelada | reverse complement strand
TCTGTCACTGATGGACATTTGGGTTGATTCCAAGTCTTTGCTATTGTGAATAGTGCTGCAATAAACATACGTGTGCATGTGTCTTTATAGCAGCATAATTTATAATCCTTTGGGTATATACCCAGTAATGGGATGGCTGGGTCATATGGTACATCTAGTTCTAGATCCTTGAGGAATCGCCATACTGTTTTCCATAATGGTTGAACT
>NW_020263462.1:2124-2228 GCF_003255815.1 Theropithecus gelada | reverse complement strand
GTTTCCTGACTTTTTAATGATCGCCATTCTAACTGGTGTGAGATGGTATCTCATTGTGGTTTTGATTTGCATTTCTCTGATGGCCAGTGATGATGAGCATTTTT
>NW_020263462.1:1947-2114 GCF_003255815.1 Theropithecus gelada | reverse complement strand
CATGCTGTTTTGGTTACTGTAGCCTTGTAGTATAGTTTGAAGTCAGGTAGCGTGATGCCTCCAGCTTTGTTCTTTTGACTTAGGATTGTCTTGGAGATGCGGGCTCTTTTTTGGTTCCATATGAACTTTAAAGCAGTTTTTTCCAATTCTGTGAAGAAACTCATTGG
>NW_020263462.1:0-1855 GCF_003255815.1 Theropithecus gelada | reverse complement strand
ATCATGTAATCTGCAAACAGGGACACTTTGATTTCTTCTTTTCCTAATTGAGTACTCTTTATTTCTTTCTCTTGCCTGATTGCCCTAACCAGAACTTTCAACATTGTGTTGAATAAGAGTGGTGAGAAAGGACATCCCTGTCTTGTGCCAGTTTTCAAAGGGAATTTTTCCAGTTTTTGCCCATTCACTATGATATTGGCTGTGGGTTTGTCATAAATAGCTCTTACGATTTTGAGATACGTTCCATCAATACCGAATTTATTGAGCGTTTTTAGCATGAAGGGCTGTTGAATTTTGTCAAAAGCCTTTTCTGCATCTATTGAGATAATCATGTGGTTCTTGTCTTTGGTTCTGTTTATATGCTGGATTACGTTTATTGATTTTCGTATGTTGAACCAGCCTTGCATCCCAGGGATGAAGCCCACTTGATCATGGTGGATAAGCTTTTTGATGTGTTGCTGAATCCGGTTTGCCAGTATTTTATTGAGGATTTTTGCATCGATGTTCATCAGGGATATTGGTCTAAAATTCTCTTTTTTTGTTGTATCTCTGCCAGGCTTTGGTATCAGGATGATGTTGGCCTCATAAAATGAGTTAGGGAGGATTCCCTCTTTTTCTATTGATTGGAATAGTTTCAGAAGGAATGGTACCAACTCCTCCTTGTACCTCTGGTAGAATTCAGCTGTGAATCCATCTGGTCCTGGACTTTTTTTGGTTGGTAGGCTATTAATTGTTGCCTCAATTTCAGAGCCTGCTATGGGTCTATTCAGGGATTCAACTTCTTCCTGGTTTAGTCTTGGAAGAGTGTAAGTGTCCAGGAAATTATCCATTTCTTCTAGATTTTCCAGTTTATTTGCGTAGAGGTGTTTATAGTATTCTCTGATGGTAGTTTGTATTTCTGTGGGGTCGGTGGTGATATCCCCTTTTTCATTTTTAATTGCGTCGATTTGATTCTTCTCTCTTTTCTTCTTTATTAGTCTTGCTAGTGGTCTGTCAATTTTGTTGATCTTTTCAAAAAACCAACTCCTGGATTCATTGATTTTTTGGAGGGTTTTTTGTGTCTCTATCTCCTTCAGTTCTGCTCTGATCTTAGTTATTTCTAGCCTTCTGCTAGCTTTCGAATGTGTTTGCTCTTGCTTCTCTAGTTCTTTTAATTGCGATGTTAAAGTGTCAATTTTAGATCTTTCCTGCTTTCTCTTGTGGGCATTTAGTGCTATAAATTTCCCTCTACACACTGCTTTAAATGTGTCCCAGAGATTCTGGTATGTTGTATCTTTGTTCTCATTGGTTTCAAAGAACATCTTTATTTCTGCCTTCATTTCGTTATGTACCCAGTAGTCATTCAGGAGCAGGTTGTTCAGTTTCCATGTAGTTGAGCGGTTTTGATTGAGTTTCTTAGTCCTGAGTTCTAGTTTGATTGCACTGTGGTCTGAGAGACAGTTTGTTATAATTTCTGTTCTTGTACATTTGCTGAGGAGTGCTTTACTTCCAATTACGTGGTCAATTTTGGAATAAGTACGATGTGGTGCTGAGAAGAATGTATATTCTGTTGATTTGGGGTGGAGAGTTCTATAGATGTCTATTAGGTCTGCTTGCTGCAGAGATGAGTTCAATTCCTGGATATCCTTGTTAACTTTCTGTCTCGTTGATCTGTCTAATGTTGACAATGGAGTGTTGAAGTCTCCCATTATTATTGTATGGGAGTCTAAGTCTCTTTGTAAGTCTCTAAGGACTTGCTTTATGAATCTGGGTGCTCCTGTATTGGGTGCATATATATTTAGGATAGTTAGCTCTTCCTGTTGAATTGATCCCTTTACCATTATGTAATGGCCTTCTTTGTCTCTTTTGATCTTTG
>NW_020263461.1:0-2512 GCF_003255815.1 Theropithecus gelada | reverse complement strand
GGCCTTTGCCCATTTTGGGGTACCCCTAGGGAACCCAAGATGCACCCTGTATTCGAACCAGGGGCACCAGAATAACTGGGGCACAGTGCAGGGGCTGATTGTTAAGCACCTTCATACGTTGGGGACACAGGCCCCACCTCTCAGCAGTTTTTTTTTTTTCTCTCCCTCAGTTGCCTCTTCTCCTTGCACATTACCTTCCACTCAGGGTCCTTCTGCCAGGTTTGTGATACCCCTAGTGGGCACAAGAAAAACCCAGGATTCAATCCAGGGACATAAGGATTTCCAGGTAGCAGTGCAGGGGCTGATGGGAAGGCACGTTCATCCGGGTATGACCCAGGAATGCTTCTCAGTAGTGACTTTTTTATCTTTTTGGCCACAGGTCCCCAACTCCCCTCCCTCAAATGTTACATTTCCCTCAGGGGCTTTATGCCCTCTTTTTCATACTACTACCCTGCCTGAGATGCACTGTGGTCTGGAAACAGGGACACCAGCTTGCTTGGACCCAGCGCAGGGGCTGATGGGAAGACAGTTTCATCCTGGGGGACCCAGGAACATGTCTTGCCAGTGTGTTTTTGGTTTTTTTATGATACAGGTGCCCCACATCCCCTCCCTCAAAACTTACCTTCACCTCAGGAGACTTCTGTCTACTTTTGGGTACCACTAGTGGGCCCAAGATGCACCCTGGGTTCAAACCAGGGACACCAGGATCCCTGGGGCCTATTGCAGGGTCTTGTGGGAAGGCACTGTTTTCCTTGTTGGACTCAGGAATGCTCCTCAGCGGTGCCTTGTTTTTTTCTTATTGGGTGCCACCAGTGCCCTGGCTCCCCTCCTTCGAAAGCTACCATCCTCTCAATTACCTTCTGCCTGCTTTGGGGTACCCCAAGTTGGGTCGAGATGCACCCTGGGTTCAAACAGGAAATGCCACGGTCACCAGTGCCCACCGCAGGTGCTGATGGGAAGGCACTTTCTTCTGTGGGGGACAAGGAACGCTTCTTGGCCTCACTATTGCTTTTTATTCCACAGGTAACCCACCTCCCCACCCTCATGGTTATCTTCCCCTCAGGGTTTTTCTTCCCTCATTTGGGTACCACTAGCGGGTCCAAAATGCAGTCCGTGTTTGAACCAGGTACTCCAGTGTTCTTGGGACCCAGCGTCGGGGTTGATGGGAAGGCACTTTCGTCCGTGGGGTACCCAGGATAGTTTCTTGGCTTCGCAATTATCTTTTGCTGCCACAGGTGGATCACCTCACCTCACTCACTATTTACCTTCCCCTCAGGGTACTTCTGCTGGCTTTGGGGTACCGTTCGCACTTCTGAGATGCATGCTACATTCAAACCAATGTCCTCAGGGTCCCCGTGGCCCAGCTCAGGGGCTGATGGGAACACATTTTGGTCCTCGTCAACCCATGCCCCATTTCTCGGTGGAGTGTTTTTATTTTTTTCTGCAACAGGTGCCCCACCATCCCTCTCTCAAACCTTATCTTCCCATCAGGGGCCTTCTCTGTTATTTGTGGTACCCTACCTGGCCTGAAACACACCCTGTGTTTGAACCAGAGATGCCAGGATCTCCAGGTACCAGTGCAGGGGCTCATGGGAAGGCACTTTTGTACTTGGAGACCCAGGAACACTTCTTGGCAGCACGTTTTATTTTTACTGCCACATATACCCCACCTCCCCTCACTCCAACCTTACTATCCCCTCAGGAGCCTCCGTCCCTCTTTGTGGTACACCTAACAGGCCCAATAGGCACACTGGGTTTGAACCAGGGAACTCAGGGTGCCTGCAGAACAGTACTGTGGCTGATGGGAAGGCACTTTCGTCCCTGGGGGCCCAGGAACGCTCCTCGCTGGCATCCGTTTTCTTCTTTTTCTGCCACAGGAGCCTCCTATGCCCTCCTTCTAACCTCATCTTCCCTTCAGGGTCTTTCTGTCTGTTTTGGAGTACCCCTGCAGGGCCTGAGATGTACCCTGATTTCGAACCATGGACACCATGGTCCTCAGGGGCCAGCGCAGGGCCTGATATGAAGGCACTGTTGTCCGTGTGGGACCCAGGAACGCTTCTAAGCAGTGCAATTTTCTTTTTTTCTTCTGCCACAAGTGCACCAGCTCCCATTCCTCAAAGCTTCATTTCCCCTCTGGTGCCTTCTTCCTTCTTTGGGGCACCCATAGCGTTAACGAGATGCACCCTGGTTTTGAAGCAGTTAGGCCATGGTCCCTGTGGCCCAGTGCTGGGGCTGTCGGGAAGGCACTTTCTTCCATGGGGGACAAGGGATGCTTCTTGATGGCCCGTTTTTTTGTTGTAATACCACATGTAAACCACCTCACACACACTCACTCACATTCACACACTCACTCACAGTCACCTTCACACTCACACTCACACACACTCAATTCACACTCACACACTCATGCACACACAAGCACACTCACACTCACACACAATCTCTCACACACTCACTCACACTCACTCACACTCACAAACACACACACTAACACTCAGTTTCACTCATACAC
>NW_020263460.1:0-2512 GCF_003255815.1 Theropithecus gelada | reverse complement strand
TGATAGGTAGTGAGTCAAAAATCATTCCCAGTTTTCTTGCTCTAAAAGAAAAGAAATGGATTTGAAAAAGAAAAGTCATTGAAAAATAGAAATATATATATTGCTCTAAAAAAAGAAATAAGACAAGTTTCTTTCCAAGGAAATGACAAAGAGCTTGGTATTTCTGGTGAGTATCACCATTTAAGAGAAGCTTGCATTTTCAGTCTGTAATTTTCTTTCCTGTTCTTGTCCTTTTTGAGCTTCTTGTCAAATGACAGTGAAAGAAAGGGGTGGTTTGTCTCTGCTGGAAATTCCCACTGTGAAAAACCGGCCCTACCGACCCTATCACCAATGCCCAATACAAATAAGCCTAGGACCCCTTTAGGCTTTCAACCCATCTACCTCTCAAGCCAGATCCCCAGAGTTCATTGTTCCTGGGGTTTCCTTTTACCAGCCTTGCAACTGTCCCTCTGTGAACAACTTTCCCAAGTGCAACGGGCTGCATGCTCATCCTCCCTCAGAGTACACGCTGAAGACCACAATTCACTTCCTTGAATCTCAGTAGACTGTGTGCTTGAATCACCTTTTGTTTTACCCCCTAAAAACACTATAAAAATACTTCCATAATTTAGCTGTTTGGGTTTTATGTTTGTAACACCGTATTTAGTAATTATAACACATAGTATATAGAATAAAAGTAATGTATGTTTCCACTGAGGAAAGAAAGTAATAGAGACAGAAAGATGAGTTGGTAGAATTTTTCAAATACATGCCATAATCTCTCTCTCTCTTTTTTTGGGAGCTGGGATGGGGGAGAGGGTTTCCCTCTGTTGCCCAGGCCACACTGCAATAGTGCAATCATAGCTCACTATAACCTCAAACTGCTGGGCTCAAGTGATCCTCCCACCTCAGCCTCCAGAGGAGCTAGGACGACAGGTACATGTCACCATGCCCAGCCAATATTTTTAAATTTTTGTGAAGCAGTGATCTTTCCATGTGGCCCAGGCAGGTCAAACTCTTGGTCTCAAGTGATCCACCAGCCTCAGCCTCCCAAAATGCTGGAATTACAGGTATGAGCCACCACACCTGGCCTAATTTTTAAAAAGCAAGACATATTCCGTTTTGAAGACAGCTCAATATGTCTTTGCTTATATGTGCCATCACGTGTTATTGTCTCAGTCCATGATCATTAGCACAATAATATTTAAAGTGCCTTTGAAAAGATTTCTCAAAAATACTGAACCTTCAAGCATAGTTTTCTGAGAATTCACAGCTCTGAGTTAAAAGTTTTTGTTCTCTGTAAAATATATGTAAAATAATTTTGATACCCAGTTTTAAGAGTTGGTTTAATATTTTTTGGTGTTAAAAAAGCTGAAAATGTTAATAGGTATTCCTTAAATTGGTCACTAACCAAAATTTTACTCTGCTATCAGTTCATGTTAAACTTTTTTAGTACTTAATTCAAACCACTTTTATTTCTTCTAAAATTTTTTGTTTAAAACACAAAGACTTATCTTACTGTCCTGGTACTATTTATTGCCCATTTGCAACACTTTCTGAGCTTTTTTTAATTTTCCTTGACATTTGACTAGAATTGATTTAATTTCACGTGTACACACAAAAACACATGATCTTGCTTTATGGTTGCTAATGTTTTAAACACGGGCAATATATTGGAGACTGTAAATACTCTGCTTTCTTGAATTAGAAACTCTTGGGCCCACATGTATAGACATATCACAAAACCTTAGAGAACACTGAACAAGAGTACATTATAGTATCATCTTCTTCAGCATTTTCTTTCTGATTCTCCATCTTGATCTCTAGGAATAATTTTTATATTGCTTCTTTCATGTGTTTACTGATGGAATCTGGTCTCTGGGGCCCACATTTTTTAGTGCAAGATAGAGAGTAAGAATATGGCCATAGGCTGGGCATGGTGGCTCATGCCTGTAATCCCAGCACTTTGGGATGCCGAAGCGGGCAGATCACAAAGTCAGGAGTTCGAGACCAGCCTGGCCAATATAGTGAAATCCCGTCTCTACTTAAAAATATATATATATATACAAAAGTTAGCTGGGCCTGGTGGCGTGTACCTGTAGTCCCAGCTACTCAAGAGGCTGAGGCAGGAGAATCGCTTGAACCCAGGAGGTGGAGGTTGCAGTGAGCCGAGATTGCGCCACTGCACTCCAGCCTGGGTGACAGAGTAAGACTCCATCTTAAAAAAAAGAATATGTTCACAGATGATGACTGAAGAAAGAATTGTGCAGGATTAGACACTTCAGTACAATGGACCAAGAGCACTTGGTTGACATTTTTCCCATTACCTTTATTTATAGCATTCATGGAGTTCAGAGAGAAAGCAGGAGAGGGTTGTGGTAGTCTGTGCCATATACTTGAGGAGAAGGGAGCCTCATAAGAAAACAGGGCAGGAGTGGGATGGCCCGCTGGAAAGTGATTATGAAGCCCATGAGGACAAAGAATGCGAAATGGAATAAGACAATCTAGTTAGGTTTATAAACAGAAGGAGGAG
>NW_020263459.1:0-2512 GCF_003255815.1 Theropithecus gelada | reverse complement strand
TGATAGGTAGTGAGTCAAAAATCATTCCCAGTTTTCTTGCTCTAAAAGAAAAGAAATGGATTTGAAAAAGAAAAGTCATTGAAAAATAGAAATATATATATTGCTCTAAAAAAAGAAATAAGACAAGTTTCTTTCCAAGGAAATGACAAAGAGCTTGGTATTTCTGGTGAGTATCACCATTTAAGAGAAGCTTGCATTTTCAGTCTGTAATTTTCTTTCCTGTTCTTGTCCTTTTTGAGCTTCTTGTCAAATGACAGTGAAAGAAAGGGGTGGTTTGTCTCTGCTGGAAATTCCCACTGTGAAAAACCGGCCCTACCGACCCTATCACCAATGCCCAATACAAATAAGCCTAGGACCCCTTTAGGCTTTCAACCCATCTACCTCTCAAGCCAGATCCCCAGAGTTCATTGTTCCTGGGGTTTCCTTTTACCAGCCTTGCGACTGTCCCTCTGTGAACAACTTTCCCAAGTGCAACGGGCTGCATGCTCATCCTCCCTCAGAGTACACGCTGAAGACCACAATTCACTTCCTTGAATCTCAGTAGACTGTGTGCTTGAATCACCTTTTGTTTTACCCCCTAAAAACACTATAAAAGTACTTCCATAATTTAGCTGTTTGGGTTTTATGTTTGTAACACCGTATTTAGTAATTATAACACATAGTATATAGAATAAAAGTAATGTATGTTTCCACTGAGGAAAGAAAGTAATAGAGACAGAAAGATGAGTTGGTAGAATTTTTCAAATACATGCCATAATCTCTCTCTCTCTTTTTTTGGGAGCTGGGATGGGGGAGAGGGTTTCCCTCTGTTGCCCAGGCCACACTGCAATAGTGCAATCATAGCTCACTATAACCTCAAACTGCTGGGCTCAAGTGATCCTCCCACCTCAGCCTCCAGAGGAGCTAGGACGACAGGTACATGTCACCATGCCCAGCCAATATTTTTAAATTTTTGTGAAGCAGTGATCTTTCCATGTGGCCCAGGCAGGTCAAACTCTTGGTCTCAAGTGATCCACCAGCCTCAGCCTCCCAAAATGCTGGAATTACAGGTATGAGCCACCACACCTGGCCTAATTTTTAAAAAGCAAGACATATTCCGTTTTGAAGACAGCTCAATATGTCTTTGCTTATATGTGCCATCACGTGTTATTGTCTCAGTCCATGATCATTAGCACAATAATATTTAAAGTGCCTTTGAAAAGATTTCTCAAAAATACTGAACCTTCAAGCATAGTTTTCTGAGAATTCACAGCTCTGAGTTAAAAGTTTTTGTTCTCTGTAAAATATATGTAAAATAATTTTGATACCCAGTTTTAAGAGTTGGTTTAATATTTTTTGGTGTTAAAAAAGCTGAAAATGTTAATAGGTATTCCTTAAATTGGTCACTAACCAAAATTTTACTCTGCTATCAGTTCATGTTAAACTTTTTTAGTACTTAATTCAAACCACTTTTATTTCTTCTAAAATTTTTTGTTTAAAACACAAAGACTTATCTTACTGTCCTGGTACTATTTATTGCCCATTTGCAACACTTTCTGAGCTTTTTTTAATTTTCCTTGACATTTGACTAGAATTGATTTAATTTCACGTGTACACACAAAAACACATGATCTTGCTTTATGGTTGCTAATGTTTTAAACACGGGCAATATATTGGAGACTGTAAATACTCTGCTTTCTTGAATTAGAAACTCTTGGGCCCACATGTATAGACATATCACAAAACCTTAGAGAACACTGAACAAGAGTACATTATAGTATCATCTTCTTCAGCATTTTCTTTCTGATTCTCCATCTTGATCTCTAGGAATAATTTTTATATTGCTTCTTTCATGTGTTTACTGATGGAATCTGGTCTCTGGGGCCCACATTTTTTAGTGCAAGATAGAGAGTAAGAATATGGCCATAGGCTGGGCATGGTGGCTCATGCCTGTAATCCCAGCACTTTGGGATGCCGAAGTGGGCAGATCACAAAGTCAGGAGTTCGAGACCAGCCTGGCCAATATAGTGAAATCCCGTCTCTACTTAAAAATATATATATATATACAAAAGTTAGCTGGGCCTGGTGGCGTGTACCTGTAGTCCCAGCTACTCAAGAGGCTGAGGCAGGAGAATCGCTTGAACCCAGGAGGTGGAGGTTGCAGTGAGCCGAGATTGCGCCACTGCACTCCAGCCTGGGTGACAGAGTAAGACTCCATCTTAAAAAAAAGAATATGTTCACAGATGATGACTGAAGAAAGAATTGTGCAGGATTAGACACTTCAGTACAATGGACCAAGAGCACTTGGTTGACATTTTTCCCATTACCTTTATTTATAGCATTCATGGAGTTCAGAGAGAAAGCAGGAGAGGGTTGTGGTAGTCTGTGCCATATACTTGAGGAGAAGGGAGCCTCATAAGAAAACAGGGCAGGAGTGGGATGGCCCGCTGGAAAGTGATTATGAAGCCCATGAGGACAAAGAATGCGAAATGGAATAAGACAATCTAGTTAGGTTTATAAACAGAAGGAGGAG
>NW_020263458.1:0-2512 GCF_003255815.1 Theropithecus gelada | reverse complement strand
AAAATCTATATTTCATCAATTTTGTTTATCTAATAGGTTTCTAGTTTTCATTTCTGCTTTACTTTTAAGACTATAAGATCCTTTTTAATCTTTGAATGGTCATTTTTAGAGTTTCATGTAACCTTAGTTTTTTCCACTACCTCAACTTTTGCAACTTTTTTTTTTTTTTTTTTTTTGAGACGGAGTCTCGCTCTGTCACCCAGGCTGAAGTGCAGTGGCGCGATCTCCGCTCACTGCAAGCTCCGCCTCCCGGGTTTACGCCATTCTCCTACCTCAGCCTCCCGAGTAGCTGGGACTACAGGCGCCAGCCACCCCGCCCGGCTAGTTTTTCGTATTTTTTAGTAGAGACGGGGTTTCACCGTGTTAGCCAGGATGGTCTCGATCTCCTGACCTCGTGATCCGCCCATCTCGGCCTCCCAAAGTGCTGGAACTTTTGCATCTTACATATACTCTCTTAGTTTCCCCATAAGCTGTATATAGTCAAATAATAAATGCAGCCTGTTGTGAGCCTCACCTCTCCACACCTCCTCCAACTCCTGAGTTTAACCCCTTTCTCCAGTAAAT
Organism: Theropithecus gelada; assembly: GCF_003255815.1. NCBI lineage: Eukaryota > Metazoa > Chordata > Mammalia > Primates > Cercopithecidae > Theropithecus > Theropithecus gelada. The sequence continues at coordinate 1,948 of NW_020263458.1, read as the reverse complement.
CGAGACAATCTATTCTTAAAACTTGACTGCAGATTTTATTTTTGGATATGTGTACAAAACAATAAAGATATTCCCTAACAAGGCAAACTGAATTCTTTCTAATGTATATATCAAATGATAGATCTCATTTACATAAGTATATCTTTAGAAAGAAAAAAGAAAACAAAGTGCTTTGAGGAATAGTCTGTGTATAGATCTGATACTTTACTGTTTTCTTTTAAGTTTATGGATTTTTGACTTTAATAGTCTCAGAAAAAATCAAGGTTGGAGTAAACCACCGATTTATCAAAATTATTTTCATCTATATTGTTTTACTTAATCTTTAGTTTACAATCTGGGAAAATAGACCTCAAAACATCAACAAATCTCAGTTATTAACCACCAAAAAGAATTCTCCCTCTTTCCTTTGTGTGTCTCCCATCTTTCCTTTGTTCTTTGCACAAGGAAGAGTTTGTGAGTCTGGTCTGACATAAATAAAATTTAAAGATTCCTTTAAGAAATAGGCTAGACTTTGGGAGGCCGAGGCGGGCGGATCACGAGGTCAGGAGATCGAGACCATCCGGGCTAACACGGTGAAACCCCGTCTCTACTAAAAATACAAAAAATTAGCTGGGCGTGGTGGCGGGCGCCTGTAGTCCCAGCTACTCGGGAGGCTGAGGCAGGAGAAGGGCGTGAACCCAGGAGGCGGAGCTTGCAGTGAGCTAAGATCACGCCACTGCACTCCAGTCTGGGAGACACAGCGAGACTCCGTCTCAAAAAAAAAAAAAAAAAAAGAAATAGGCTAGAGCTACTCTGGATAGAGTACATAAAACCACCTAGCTTCAGTTCCATTTCCCTTTTGTTGTGAAGATCATTGACATGGGTCCACAATAATATTAACTTTAGCTCTTCGGAATGTGCAGGTTGGTTAAGTCATTAATGCTTTCAATGAAGTTTAAAGGTCTCCTTGACAATCGTCTTTCAAAAGTTATTTCCCAAAAATAATTTTAAAATAAGTTTCCCTCGATGTCTGAAAAACGACTAAGTGGAGCTGGAGGAGGCTGCGAAAACTGCCGCCAAGTAAGACAACAGTTGCAGTGCAATAATGAAGGCCCCGAAATGCTCTGGGGTAGCCTGGGGACCCAGAAGATGTCTGCGCGTGCGCCTTGCGCGGCTTTTTGAGTGTGGATCCTCACAGGTGATTTGTGCTTAGCTGTCGTTGGTCCCTCAGTATCCTGGTCCCCAGATCCCAAAAGCCCTGTCATCCACAGTTCTGACAACGCATGCCTTCGTTTTCATTTTTGTGAGAAAAGGGAAACTATTAGAATTGACTTTTCCAGATTAGCATAGAAGAAACTGGGATGACAGAGTCAGTGATGAGATTAGATGTGGAAATAGGAAACCGTTTTTTGGAAGAGAGTAGTTAGGCTATGAACTTGTGAACACAACTAAGTATTCAGTAGCAACTAAAATGTGTCTCCATAACATTATTTTAAAGATGTGTATCTGATATCTGAAATTTGGGAGAACATCGTACTAATGTTCTCTAGCAAAAAAAAATACAGCTGGAAAGAGGAACGGAGGGAAGGTGAAGGAGGGAGAGATGGAATGAATTTGAGAGAAAGTGCTATTTAGGCTAAGATAAAATACTACAGATTCCAAGACAAAGTGGTTAAGGTGAGTGTCAGGGAGCACAAATGGCAGAAAATACCATAGTAAACAGATTTACAATGGAATTGTTGGGTCTGACTTTTATTCTGTCAGTGTTGTGGCCTCTAAACACATCAGTGCTCTCCTTTAATCCATGTGCTAATTAACAACCAACATTCTGCCCCCCTCCCAGATTCTTTCATCATTTAAAACCCAATCTAATTCTAATCCAGGTAGTCACTGTAACAAATGCAATCATCTAAGAATTTCAAAGACATTTTTTGATGAATTAGTGAATATAGCTTATTCTCAACAACAA
>NW_020263457.1:0-2512 GCF_003255815.1 Theropithecus gelada | reverse complement strand
CCCCGTCAACTCCTTTACCTGTTCACCATTATACAAAAGTGTGCCCCTTCAGCACCTTGGGAAGACCTGGATATAACCGGGGTCCCAGGTTTGAGGAGCCAGTGCTGGGTCAAACAGTCTTTATCTTAGCAGTTGTGAGACCCTAGAGAACTCCTTTGGTGTTTTGGGCTCTCCCCACCTTGCACAATGGGAGTTATGCTAGCATCATAACCCTTCTTAGGGAACTCCTGAGATGTGTTTGAGATAAATCTTAAAAAACTCATGGTGTGGTGGTCCCTGTAGATATTGCACATACTTCGAGATGGAAGATGCAAGAAATGCAAGAAAGAGTGAGAGGTAGCATGGAATACAACTCCAGTGGGCCTGGAGTCCAAAGTGTGATCTCAGGAAAAGCTGCTTTTGCTCTGGGCCTCCTCTTTCATGCTGCACCAGTAGAGGTTGAGATTAAATGAAATTCAGACATCCTCCTCTGACATTGCACCTTCCAGTGCCTTCCTATTTTATTTAGACCTAGACCCTGTGCCTCATCTCAGCCTAGGGTGGGCAGCATCCACAAAGACAGCACTGAGGGGTTAGTGACTCCCTTGTGAATGATGGAATAGGACACAGATGGTGGAATCGCACTTCTGGGCCAGTTCAGTGTATTACAGCAAAGAGCCATAGCGTGGGGAGGTCATCAAAAACAGAATTGTATTTCTCCCTGTTCTGGAGGTTGGAATTGGAGATCAGGGTACCAGCTTGGAAGGGCCTTAGTGAGGACATTTCTGCCCCATTCACTGAGCTTTTACAGGTGCTGTCTTTTCCTTGGAGGATGGCTCAAGTTTAGGAGCATGGGTGGACCCTCCCTTCAAGGCCCCGCTCCCACTTGTTGCTTGGTGGTCGTGAGGAAGTCGTAGAACATCCCTGTGCCCGTTTTCTCTTCTGAGAAATGGCGTTAGTGAGAATTGCTTCCATCTTAAACAGAGAATAAAGAATGGAAAGATGTTAACTTAGTGCCTTGGGCAGAGAGTGAGAGCCCAGCAAACCAGAGAGATCAGCTTGCCCACAGCAGTGGTGAGAAGTGTGGAGAGTGGGTGAGGCTGGGGCAGGAAGCAGGCCAGCCTGCCAGAGCCCAGGAACAGGTGAAGGGCAAGAGTGAGCTCCTCACCCTGAATTCTCAGGGGACACAGGCATGCAGGGGCTGTGGGGAGCACAATCATCAGGGCTGCTCTCATTCCCCTGGTTCCCTCCATATCTGACGTGGTCCCAGGGCCCCTTCTCCCTGTGTTTCCTCTCTGCCCTGCTTTCTTCCTGGCTGCCCTCCTAGGACTCATTTTTGGCCCTGGTCAGGTGGAGTCTTGAGGTAACTGTACACCTATTAATAACTCCTCTGAGGTTCAACGTGCCATTTATTGAGACCTCTGAGCTTATTCAGAGACCTCCTGCTGCTGGGACCAGAGAGGGGGCCGGAGGGAGCTGATACTGCAGTGGCAGTTTTCCCTGGGTTGCTGCTACAGGGCCCACTGGCAGGTATCTGCTGAACTCGAGCTTTGTTTTGGGTCTCTGGGGTTCTGAGGTGTGATTTCCCCTCTGAAGATCGGCTGAGCCCCCAGTGGGTGCCTTAGTCTCAGAAATGGGTCCCCCTGAGCTGGGAGCTGTGCTCTACCCTCAGTTTCCTAGGACATTTCATACCTCACCCTGCCCATTCTGGCTCCCGAAACCCAAAGAGAGGGTCTGTAGAAATTGCTAGGTACGAAAAGGCTACCAATAAGTCATAGGAAGTGTATTTACATAACGCAGTGGTTTTCAACCATTACTATACGTTTGCCTCAGCAAAGGCGAAATTTAAAAATGTTAATACTCTGAGTCACCCCACAGAGATTTGGATTTATTTGATGGGGCTGGAGACAGGTATCTTTGGTTTTGTTTTGTTTTTTCTCTTTTGAAACGGGACCTTGTGGTGTTTCTCAGACTGTAGCTCAGTGGCCCGATCTTGGGCATTGCAGCCTTAATCTGCCAGGCTGAAGGAATCCTCCCTTCTCTGCCTCTCACGTAGCTGGGACTATGGGCATGCACCACCATGCCATGCTACTTTTTGTGTATTTTGTAGAGGTTTGGTCTCACTGTTCCACCCAGCCTGGTCTTAAAAGTCCTACCCTCAAGCTGTCGTCCTGCCTCAGCCTCCCACAATGCTGAATTTATAGTTCTGAGCCACCGTGTCTGGCCCTGTTTCTTTTAAGAACTCCTTTAGTGTTTCTAATGGACATTCAAACAAAAAAGATCTTGTTTGCAGAAGGCTCGTGGAACACTACTGAGGCTGCATCTTCTTCACAGACAACTGAGGCTGCATCTTCTTCACAGACAACAGATTGTTTCCTGAAGTGTCTGCTTACCAGTGCACAGGCTATTTATATCCTGGGCTTTGGGGAGCTGTTGGGTTTGGGGGCTGACTGGGGCATGAGTGTTGTCTCTGGGATCTGTCACAACCTGGTCCTATGGGACACCCAGTCTAGGATCCTCCTTCCCAGACCAC
>NW_020263456.1:0-2512 GCF_003255815.1 Theropithecus gelada | reverse complement strand
CCTACAACTTAAAGTATAATAATAATAAATAAATTTAAAAAAAAAAAGATACTATTACCTTCTTGCTTATCAAGTCATTTATTTACTTCTCAGGGCTAAGTAGGTGCCTGGAATCTTCCTTTAAGGAACTAAAAACTTTTATTCTTTTCCGAGGGGCCCTGCAGGCCCTAAGTGACGTTCCGGTTCCATCTAACCTTGGTACACCACAAGCTGCACGTGTTTCTTAACATCTTCCATCTGTATCTGGATTTCCATTTCTTTGGGCAGAAGCTTTTTCATCGCAGCATCCTACTGGCTAGCAGCATTAGGCACTCTAGGTACTAATGCTTATTAAATTTTTTAGTTAATTGAAATAAACATATTATGAATAAGTCTTAATGAACAAAGTCATAACATCCCTGAGAAAATAAAAATAGCAACTAATAAATGAACCACTTGAGGATTTATAAGGATCTTGATGCATATTTTATTTAATCCACACATAACTCCATGAACACAGTTGAAGGCATAACAGCAGCTCATCCTCAAATACACCTGAGAGATTAATAGCTTTTGCTTTGCCTCTTTTCTCTGACTCTGACTTCATCCCTTTCACACCACACTGCCACCAGGCAAAGGCTGTGTCACAGCTGTGACAGGCTGATAGCGAGCAGCCAAGAAGTCTCATAAAGTGGCTTTTACAATAGTAACTTTGCCACAGTCAAAGCCCTAGTCCTTGTTCTTGAGGGTTCAGAAATTCGGTTGCTAAGACTTCATTAGTATATTAGTATCTCTCCTCAAGAAGGCTTTATCTGAATTCAGAAACATGGACTAGGTACTCCTTCTAAATGGTCCCACAGGAGTCTTTGTTTACCTCTCTCTAAGCACTGAACTCGATACTGTTAATATCCATGACTGTCTTCCTTATCAGATTATTGATATCTGGAAGGCAGGGCTGGTCCTAGCTCATTATCTCTTCCTATTGAAGTAGGGTGATGTATAGAAGGGAAAAATTGCTTCCCTCGACCCTCCTAGATCCTTTGGCTAGTCTACAAATTAAATGGACATAAAACAGATTAACAGGAGAATAACAGGCTGGGCACGGTGGCTCATGCCTACAATCCCAGCACTTTGGGAAAGCAAGGTTGGCGGATCACAAGGTCAGGAGATTGAGACCATCCTGGCTAACATGGCGAAACCCTGTTTCTACTAAAAATACAAAAAATTAGCCGGGTGTTGTGGTGGGCACCTGTAGTCCCAGCTACTCAGGAGGCTGGAGGCAGGAGAATGGCGTGAACCCAGGAGGTGGAGGTTGCATGAGCCGAGATCATGCCACTGCACTCCAGTCTGGGCGACAGAGCAAGACTCAATCTCAAAAAAAAAAAATAAATAAAATAAAAAAAAATAAAGAAACAGGAGAATAACAATTTACAAGTACGTACATACAAGTATGTAACTTGTAGTATGTTAATTCATACATAACAAGTATTATGTTAGTTACATACTTACAAGTATTATGTCAGTTACATACTTACAGATGGGAATCTCACACACAGAAAAATGAGACTCAAAGAAATGACCAAATGATTGAAGGCTGTACACCATCCTGAGCTACAGAAAGGAACAGGAGTTTGGGGCTTCTGGTAGGTGGTATAGAAATATTAGGGGAGTGTGAGGAGAGGAAATATATCATAAGTTAAGATTGCCTTGTTATGCAGATAAAAGTCTCAAGACTCTCAGGTAGGCCGAGTGCAGTGGCAAGCGCCTGTAGTCCCAGCTACTGGAAAGGTTGAGGTGGGAGGCTCACCTGAGACCAACAGTTTGAGGCTGCAGCAAGCTATGATGGTACCACTATACTCCAGCTTGGGTGACAGAGTGAGACCCTGTCTTTAAAAATAAATAAATAAATAAAAATAAGCCTTTCAGTTGATAAAAGTTCTCTCAGAGTAGCTAGCTCTCTCCCTGGTCCTGATACCTTTACTAATGAAAATTTCCTTTATAAGTATATGTTTCTCTGTACAAAAGGGGTTTCATACTTTATTTTAGGCAGTTGAGTGGGAGGTGAAGAGCTTTTCCTGTGTTGGCTGGTTCTCAGTGTCTTTCAGCTCGAAGTAATCAATATGCCAGGGTGGCATGCTTTAGGTGGCCTCCTCAGTGTCAATAAGTGTTTAATAAATAATGAATGAATGCACACATTCACTTTGGAGATGCTTCATCTTGTTAAAAGTGTCACGAGATTCTGAAACCTAAAACCATCTCGTCAGTTTCATAGTTTTACATTTGAAAATGTCACTGTCATGTTGCAGCACCTTCACTCCTTTGGTCACGAGGGTTGTGGCATCTGATCTGTCTGTGTTCGAGATGACCCCCTGCCATTTCCACATTGAGTCCTGTGACCCTCCACTTTCTGATGGCTTTGCTGACCAGACTCTTGTTTTCCTGAACACATTATTTTCCAGTCAAATTCCTGTGGATCTTAGCAGCTTTGAACTCATCCTAGCTTCTAAAGATAGCCTTTATGTTTCTCCCTGGT
>NW_020263455.1:0-2513 GCF_003255815.1 Theropithecus gelada | reverse complement strand
GAGGGAGGAGAGGACACCCAAGGCTCAGGGACAATGGGTAGATGGCAAGATCACTAGATTGAGAATCCCGGGGTGGGGGGTGCCAGGGGATCAAAGAATTGTTGAAATTGATGTACTACAGGGTGGACACCAAGCCTGAAAAACAGGTACACATAGAATGAATTATTTGCTGATACCAAATTACAACATATGATAAAATGATAGTATCTGTGTCCTCAGAGCCTGTGGCCACCCTGCAAGGGGATGAGTGGGAAGACGGTCAGAGAGTGGGAAGTGTGAGATTGAGAGTATTTACGTGCTGTGATTCTTGGCCATGATGAGGCCCAGATGACAAGCACACAGGGCCCAGGCACAGCAGAGGAGAAGGTCATGGAGGAGAGGAGTTCTAAGATCTCAGATGCCAGGGAGTGAGGGCATCTTCTCTGCTGTATGGGTGTCTATTGCTGTCATAAAATTACCACAAGCTGAGTGGCTTTAAGCAGCGCCTCTTTGTCACGTCACAGATGTGTGGGTTGCAAGTCCGGTCTCACAGGGCTAAGATGAAGGTATGGGCAGGTCTGTGTTCCTTCCTGGAGACTCTGGGGAAAATTCCACTCCCAAGTTTATTCAGGCTGTTATCTGAATTCAGTTCCTTGCAGATAGGACTGAGGTCACTGTTTCTTTTCTGATGGTCATTTGAGAGCAACACTTAGCTCCTAGCGCCTTGTCTTGCGTCCTTACGCGTGGCCCATGTGGCACATCCAATGCCCCCGCTTGGAACCTCTGACTTCCTCTCCTGTATCTCCTCTTCCTCCCTCTTCTGCAACATCTCTGACTCCAGCCAGAGCAGACTCTGTGGTTTTAATGGCTCATGTGATTTGATTGGGCCCATGCAAATAGTCCAGGAGAATATCCCTATATATATTTTTTTTGATTTAACGTTCTTTATTGGTTTTATAAAGATGAGGCCTGATAATTATGTACATAAGCCAGTGATGCCTGATTTATTATGCAAGTGAGAGAAAATACGTCAGATGCTGCTGAATTCTTATTTTTCCCAGTGTCATTTGTGAATATTACTCAAAGTTTTTACCCATATTATTATTTCTGTTCCCTCAAGATTAAAAAAAAAAACATGCTTCTACAAATGTTTGTCAAAATTGGGAGCACTTTAACAAATAGCTCTCAAATATAGTACCTTCTAACATGTCATTAAATATTCTCCTTTGAATATCATTTATTTTTTTATTTTTATTCTTTTATTATACTTTAAGTTCTAGGGTACATGTGCATAACGTGCAGGTTTATTCCATATGTATACTTGTGCCATGTTGGTGTGCTGCACCCATCAACTCGTCAGCACCCATCAACTCGTCCTTTACATCAGGTATAACTCCCAATGCAATCCCTCCCTCCTCCCCCCTCCCTGTGATAGGCCCCGGTGTGTGATGTTCCTCTTCCCAAATCTCCCTATTTTAAGGTCCTTAATCTTCATTACATGAGTAATGTCCCTTTTGCCATGTAATGCAAGCTATTCACAGCTTCTAAGGATTGAGGCTGGACTTCTTTGGGGACCATTACTCAGCCGACCACATCTGCATATGTTGAAGTCATCAATATCAAGGAGACAGCACTGCTGGAGAGGGAGCCAGGGAACCAGGAGCTACAAGTCAGGATTGAGAGGAACGGCCTGCGGCCCACAGGGAATGGCTACAATGAAGGGAGTGGGGCCCTAATCTGATGACAGTTTAGGGAGGTTAGGGAGGAGGGAGGCAGAAAGGTCTCAAAACCACAATGACAAATGAGTCCAAAGGTACAAGTCCCTGGGGAAAGTCCCCACGTGGGAGGACTTCTGAAGGGTCTGTGTCCTTCGGGAAACTCAGGTTCCTGCTGGAGCTGCGAGATCAGGAACATCCTGAGAGAGGATGTGGAGGTTTTCCTAATCAAGGACTGAGAATTCCAGCGGGTGCAGTGGAAAGATTTCTGGAGTTGGGGTGGGAGGATGAGGGGGACAGAAGAGGAGTGTGCAGAGCCTTTTGAGGATGCGAGTGCGGGTGTTTGGGGGACCCAGTGTGACTGACACAGACAGGGAAAGGGCATGAGGAGCTCAGTCCTGGTGGACTCGAGGCAGACGATGGTGCTGAGGCTGTGGGAGATGAGGGAGGAGGAGCAGGGGTGGCTGTCACCTGGGCTCTGTCCATGGAGGTGAGGACAGTGGAGTGGTTGGATCTTAGTGCTGTCTGGACCTTTCTTGACTCCCTGATGACAGAATGGAGTACCTGAGACAGGGGGATTCCTAGAGGATTGACCCTTGAAGGTGAGGAAGGGAAGTGAGCTCGTTCCAGGTCTCAGGTCTACCCTGACACCTCCTGCAGGTGGTGTCACTTCTGGGTCCCATGTGTGACCCCAGCCAGGGGCCCTCCTCTTCCCTACTGAGGAGACGGAGGCCCAGGGGAGCTGTGCTCAGATTTGATAATGCCAATATGGGTGTTTACATCTTAGAATACTATGTGGACATGGAGGTGTTGTTTCCA
>NW_020263454.1:0-8676 GCF_003255815.1 Theropithecus gelada | reverse complement strand
GTGTCCCTCCTCCTGTTCCGGTGATGTAAACCAAAAAAAAAAAAAAAAGGTAAAGAAGTGAACACACACACACACACACAAACACACACACACACACTGAACATTTTAGATTCCCCGTTATGTCAACACTTTTCATTTTAGAGAATGTTTTTGCCTTACATGTGCCAAACTAAACCTGTCCAACCTTGTTGCTTTTTCAGAAGAAAAGGAAGTACACACTTGTGTATTGTCTCCAACTTTGCTAGCCTAAGAGAAAAACTGCTTGTAACTCAAAGCCAGATCCTCAAGGTGTTCTAGCTCAAAGCCAACCGCAACAGGAAGGGGAAGTACACATTATCTAATACTTCATATAATTTTGCTGTTCTCTCCTCATGTCCCTATATCTCTCACACATCTTTAAATCTTCTTACAGGGTAGAGCATCCTTGGAAATGCAGGAAACAGCTTCTGGATATCCGAGGTAGGGCTCGCCTTAGATTTTTCACAGTGGCCGAGCAGCTCCTATCTCCATACAAATCCAAGTCCCCATTTTCCTCTGCTGTGGTTGCAATTTTCTCGGAGTGCTCCTCTGGAGCTACAGTCCTACTGAGCCTTTCCTGTGGCCTTCTACGTAGCCAAGTTACTTTCCCCAAACAGGACTGTTAATTCTAATCAGAGCTTGAGAAACTCTGCCGGCAGTCAGGCTGTGATAAACAATGTTCTCAACAGGACGCAGAAAGGCCAAAAGAACAATGTTTCTAACCAAACATAATGAATGCTATACTGTAGTTGGAAAAAAAAAAAAAAAAAAAAAGACTAACCATTCCTTCTTAGAATCACCGAACAGAGGCCAACCCCTATAAAAAGCCCCTCCCTGGCTGGGCACAGTGGCTCACGCCTGTAATCTCAGCACCAAGGCTGGCAGATCCCTTGAGGTCAGGAGTTTGAGACCAGCCTGACCACCATGGTGAAATCCAGTCACTACTAAAAATACAAAGATTAGCTGGGCGTGGTGGCAGGCACCTGTAATCCCAGCTACTCGGGAGGCTGAGGCAGGAGAATGGCTTGAACCTGGGAGGTGGAGGTTGCAGTGAACTGAGATTGTGCCACTGCACTACAGCCTGGGCAACAGAGCATGACTCCATCTGGGGGAAAAATAAATAAATAAATAATTAAAAAAAAAAAAAAAAAAAAAGCCCCTCCTTGCTCCATGTTTCTGAGATATCCCATGACCAGTTCCTCCTCACCCCAGCGAGTACAATCATACAATTATTTTCTGTAGGTGAGGCCTGAGGTCTTTTCTTTGGTTGGTGAGCTTTAACTGACTTTTATTAGCTCTGGGTGGCATTTTCAATTCTCGGTTGTCCCACAGAATTGAAGTCTCCTAACCGTCCCTTCCCCTAAAAGTCACATTCTAATCGGGGCTTGAGAAACTCTGCCAGCAGTCAGGCTGTGATAAACAATGTTTTCAATAGGACACAGAAAGGCCAACAGAACAACGTTTCTAACTAAACATAATTAATGCTGTACTATAGTATAGCATCCACTGCCCCACCACACCATACCCTTGCTTACTATACCTACTTGATGGAATTCCCCAAGTTCCTTTTCTTTACCCCAGGATAGAGGTTGCCTTAAGGAAAGACATCAAGATAATGGTGTTCTTGTCTCCCGGTTACCCAGTTACTCCTCTCTTTCCGAGCACGGATTGACAGCATCCACCATCAGGCAACTTTTTTGTCCTGCTCATCACCCTCCTTCAGGGGTTTTTGCTGGAAGTGTCAAGCCTTTCCCAGCCCTTCCCAGGCCTATACAGCCAGTTCTGTTTCTAGCCTGACTTAATTCCACATCTCTCCTCCCTCTCCTGAAAATGGACAATTTTGAGTAACCAACTGTTTCACTTCTCCGTATCCCTCCTCCAGTATGTGAGGCATGAATACGTGGGTGTGAGAGAAGATCTAAAACTCCTTTTCAAGGATCCAAATAACTTGGCCCTTGATCCTCCTGGTGCCTAGAAAATCAACTCTCTCCAATAGACCTACTCTCATCTTCCCTACTCCAAAGCTGTCAGATACCTGGGCAATCCGTTTTACAACCATTCCATTTGTCTCTCAGCATATTGGTGGAATTTTGCATTCTTTATCTTTGTGAACAATATACGTCTTTTAAGTGCCTGGGCAACTAACTTAGCCTTTAATCTGTAGAGCGAAGATCCTCTTCCCACTTCTAAGGCCGAAAGATAAACAGGGAGTAGTTTTCCCCACCATTCCATCCCTGTGCTGGGACACTGGCCTAGTTTGTTTCCTCTTCGAGTTCCCTAGGGTGGACCCACGTCTTCCAGCAAACAGACTGGCTTCTTCAGCGCTGATGTTTTCCCCTTTTCTTAGGAGTGGAAAGATTTGTCGATGGAGGGCTACTCATTACCCTCCCCTCCTCCACAAAGGAGGTGTCACCTCCCCTTAATAGGCAAACAACTCAGGGGCCATCCCCATTTGTTTCTTAAACCTGTAAGTTTCTGGTGGGTGGAGTCTCCTGCTTCAGAACAGATGATATCTTTCTCCCAAGTCAGAGGTCTCAAGGTCTGCAGAGGAGAAATGATTCCACTATCATAACCCTCTTAGAGAATGTTGATGGGACTTGTCCCCCACTCACTCAGTTGCTTGATATGAGGCATTTTACCATCCCACCTTTACCCACATATCCCCTGCCCCACCACACCACACCCTTACTTACTGTACCAACCTTTGGCAACTTCACTGACCAAAATTCCATGTAGTTTGCAGCTCCTTTTGCTCTAGTCACGTTACCTTTTTGCACCATTCCTCAGCTTCTCAGAGAATTGCCTGACTGCATTAGTCCATTTTCACACTGCTGATAAAGACATATCTAAGACTGGGGAAAAAAAGAGGTTTAGTTGAACTTACAGTCCCACACGGCTGGGGAGGCCTCAGAATCATGGCAGGAGGAGAAAGGCACTTCTTACATGGCAGTGGCAAGAGAAAATGAGGAAGAAGTAATAGCAGAAACCCCTGATAAACCCATCAGATCTCGTGGGACTTATTAACTATCAGAAGAATAGCACGGGAAAGACCCCCTCCCCATGATTCAATCACCTCCCCCTGGGTCCCTCCCACAACACATGGGGATTCTGAGAGATAAAATTCAAGTTGAGATTTGGGTGGGGACACAGACAAACCATATCATTTGCCCCTGGCCCTTCCAAATCTCATGTTCTCCCATTTCAAAACCAATCATTCCTTTCCAACAGTCCCCCAAAGTCTTAACTAATTTCAGCATTAACCCAGAAGTCCACAGTCGAGAGTCTCATCTAAGACAAGGCAAGTCCCTTCTGCCTATGAGCCTGTAAAATGAAAAGCAAGGTAGTTACTTTCTAGATACAATGGGGATACAGGCATTGGGTAAATACAGGCATTCCAAATGGAAGAAATTGGCCAAAACAAAGGGGTTACAGGGCCCATGCAAGTCCAAAATCCAGGGGGCAGTCAAATTTTAAAGCTCCAAAATGATCTCCTTTGACTCCAGGTCTCACATCCAGATGCAAGAGGTGGGTTCCCATGCACTTAGGCAGCTCTGCCCCTGTGGCTTTGCAGGGTGCAGCCTCCCTTCCACCTGCTTTCGTGGGCTGGTGTTGAGTGTCTATGGCTTTTCCAGGTGCATGGTATAAGCTGTCAGTGGGTCTACCATTCTGGGTCTGGAGGACGGTGGCCCTCTTCTCACGGCTCCACTAGGCAGTTCCCCAGTAGGGACTCTGTGTGGGGGCTCCAACCCCACATTTCCCTTCTGCACTGCCCTAGCAGAGGTTCTCCATGAAGGCCCCACCCCTGTAGCAAACTTCTGCCTGGGCATCCAGGCATTTCCATAAATCTTCCATAATCTAGGCAGAGGTTCCCAAATCTCAATTCCTGACTTCCGTGTACCCACAGGCTTAACACCATGCAGAAGCTGCCAAGGTGTGGGGCTTCTGCCCTCTGAAGCCACAGCCCAAGCTGTACATTGGCCCCTTTCAGCCATGGCCGGAGTGGCTGGGGACAGGGCACCAAGTCCCTGGACTGCACACTGCAGGTGGGCCCTGGGTCCAGCCCATGAAACCACTTTTTCCTCTTGGGCCTCTGGGACTGTGATGGGAGAGGCTGCCATGAAGGTCTCTGACATGGCCTGGAGATATTTTCCCCATGGTCTTGGGGATTAACATTAGGCTCCTTACTACTGTGCATATTTCTGCAGCCGGCTTGCATTTTTCCCCAGAAAATGGGTTTTTCTTTTCTATTGCATAGTCAGGCTGCAAATTTTCCAAACTTTTATGCTCTGCTTCCCTTATAAAACTTAATGCCTTTAACAGAACCCAAGTCACCTCTTGAATGCTTTGCTGCTTAGAAATTTCTTTGGCCAGATACCATAAATCATCTTTCTTAAGTTCAAAGTTCCACAAATCTCTGGGGCAGGGGCAAAATGCTGCCAGTCTCTTTGCTAAAACATAACAAGAGTCACATTTACTCCACTTCCGAACAAGTTCTTCATCTCCACCTGAGACTACCTCAGCCTGGACCTTATTGTCCATATTGTTGTCAGCAATTTGGCCAAAGCCATTCAACAAGTCTCTAGGAGGTTCCAAACTTTCCCACATTTTTCTGTCTTCTTCTGAGCCCTCCAAATGATTCCAACTTCTGCCTGTTACCCAGTTCCAAAGTTGCTTCCACGTTTTGGGGTATCTTTTCAGCACTGGCCTACTCTATTGGTACCAATTTACTATATTAGTCCATTTTCATGCTGCTAATAAAGACATACTCGAGACTGGGAAGAAAAAGAGGTTTAATTGGACTTACATTTCCACATGACTGGGGAGGCTTTAGGATCATGGCGGGAGGTGAAAGGCACTTCTTACATGGTGGTGGCAAGAGAAAATGAGGAACAAGCAAAAGCGGAAACCCCTGATAAACCCATCAGATCTCGTGAGACTTATTAACTATCAGGAGAATAGCATGGGAAAGACCCGCCCCCATGATTCAATTAACCTCTCTCTGGGTCCCTCCCACAACACATGGGAATTCTGGGAGATTCAAGTTGAGATTTGAGTGGGGACACAGCCAAACCATATCACTGACTTCCTGAGTATCCTGCTAACTCCTATGTCCTCACAATCCTTTTTATTGATTTCAAGTTACTTCCCTGGGAGATCTCTCTTTCTCTTGAATGGTTTGACCCCAAGTGACAACATATGAAGAAAAATCTAACAAATACCCACAAAAGCCAGCATGATATAATAGTTAAGAACTGAAGTCAGATTGCCTGAATTTGGATTTTGCCATTTACTAGAGAGGTTTGCCATTTGCTAAGAGAACTGGGTAGATATATTTAACCTTTCTGTTTCTCAGACTATCAGTGATCAAGTAGATAAAAAATAAATAAATCACAGAAGAACTTAGTAATTGATAAGATAGAGCTGGTTGATAACATGCCAATGTATACCTCATTAAAAGTGAATATACTTTCCTTTCCATTGCCCACAAACACTCACTAAAACTATTAGGCCATAAAGAAAAACTTTAGCCAGGTCCAAACAGAAGAATAGTGAAGACAGCATTCTGTGATTACAATGCAATACAACTAGGAATTCATAAAGTTTGGGGGTTGTGGGGGGTGGGAATTCCTTCTATGTGGAAATTCAAAACTATTTTAAACAGTTCTTACAGCAAAGAGAAACCACTAACTGAAACTGTGGAAAATGAATACACAACACATAAAAAAGTGATATACTACTAAGGTAGAAACCAGAGGAAAATTTATAGGTTTAAATACTTATTTTTTTTTTTTTTTTTTTTTTTTTTTTTTTTTTTTTTTTTTTTTTTTGGAGACGGAGTCTCGCTCTGTCACCCAGGCTGGAGTGCAGTGGCCGGATCTCTGCTCACTGCAAGCTCCGCCTCCCGGGTTTATGCCATTCTCCTGGCTCAGCCTCCCGAGTAGCTGGGACTACAGGCGCTCGCCACCTCACCCGGCTAGTTTTTTGTACTTTTTAGTAGAGACGGGGTTTCACCGTGTTAGCCAGGATGGTCTCGATCTCCTGACCTTGTGATCCGCCCGTCTCGGCCTCCCAAAGTGCTAGGATTACAGGCTTGAGCCACCGCGCCCGGCCTAAATACTTATTTTTTAAAAAAGAATTAAGAATCTAATCAAAATGTAGGGGGAAAAATAACAAAATAAATGGAAGCAAAGCAGAAGGAATAGGTTAGTAAAGAAAAAAGCAAAAATTTAGTAAGTTAGAGAACAGAAAGACAGAAGCGTTAAGTTAAAACAATTTTTTTTTTTTTTTTGAGACAGGGTCTCACTCTGTCACCCAGGCTGGAGTGCAGTGGTGTGATCATGGCTCACTGCAGCCTCAAAGCCTCAATCTCCTGGGCTCAAGCGATCCTCCCACCTCATCCTCTGGAGTAGGTGAGACCTTAGGCATGTGCCATCATGACTGGCTAATTTTTATTTATTTATGTATTTATTTTGAGACAGAGTTGTGCTCTGTCACCAGGCTGGAGTGCAGTGGTACGATCTCGGCTCACTGCAATCTCTGCCTCCCGGATTCAAGTGATTCTCCTGCCTCAGCCTCCCGAATAGCTGGGACTACAGGCGCACACCACCATGCCCAAGTAATTTTTGTAATTTTAGTAGAGACAGGGTTTCACCACGTTGGCCAGGATGGTCTTGATCTCCCGACCTTGTGATCCTCCCGCCTCAGCCTCCCAAAGTGCTGGGATTACAGGAGTGATAAGTTTTTTAAAATTTTTTGTAGAGACAAGATATCACTATGTTGCCCAGGTTGGTCCTGAACTCCTGGGCTCAAATGATCCTCCCACCTCCACCTCCCAAAGTGCTGGGATTACAGGTGTGAACCACCACGCCCAGCCAAAAAAAAGGCAATGTTTGGGGATGGGAAGCACAAAATCCCCAGGGGGTCATTCAGAGTGATGCTAATGGAGCCACTTTGGTTCTCCTCCTCAATTCCCATTCCCAAATATCCTTCCTACTGGGGACACAGCTCCGTAAAGAGTCTCTGATTTAATAAATGTGTGGCAGCCTATGGAATGATTCCTTCAGAGAGTTTCCTGGAAGCTGGCACTTCAGTGGCACCTTCGGATGTCTGTTCCAACATTCTAGAAGGCAAGTACATGATGTGACCAGTAGATCCCATGGTCATAGGTTCACTCCTGTATTTCTTTCACTAATCAGATGCTATGTGCATGGAATTCCATGTTTGTGGACCAGGCATTCCATAAACCCCAGGTAATGGTGAGGGTTGGGGCTCTACAGACAGAAAAGGCAAACCCTTACTCAGAATAGGAATCTATCCTTGTGAGGATAAAGTGCTGCTCCTTCGAGAGTGGAAGAGACCTCATGAGTCAACCTGCCACCAACAGCCAGTTGGTTTCCTCAAAGGACAGTGCTGTATCTGGGGTTCAGTGTTGGTCGCTACTGCTGGGGAATATGGACATTTACAAGTAGCAGTAACTAGATCAGTTTTGGTGTGTGGAAGTTCTTGCTACAGGGCCTACACATGGCTTCCATCTCTGGTAGCATAGCCATTCCGCCCAGGTGCCTGTCGGTTCTATCCATGTCAACTGCTGAGTGTTTTTGTCAGTGCCTCTTCCATTGTAGATGTTTTCTGGTGGGTGCTAACATGTGACACAAAATTCTTCACACTTTGTGCCCACTCCCATGTGTTCATCCACACGGCTCTACCCCAGATATTCCTTCTTCCTTCCCTTCCCTTCCCTCTCCTCTCCTCTTCTCTTCTCTCTCCCTCCTTCCTTCCTTCCTTCCTTCCTTCCTTCCTTCCTTCCTTCCTTCCTTTCTCTCTCTTTCTCTCTTTCTCTCTTTCTTTCTTGAGTTTTGCTCTTGTTGCCCAGGCTGGAGTGCAATGGCATGATTTCGGCTCACTGCAACCTCTGCCTCCCGGGTTCAAGTGATTCTCCTGTCTTGGCCTCCTGAGTAGCTGGGATTACAGGCATGCACCACCATGCCTGGCTAATTTGTATTTTTTACTGGAGACAGGGTTTCACCATGTTGGTTAGGCTGGTCTTGAACTCCTGACCTCAGGTGATCCACCTGCCTCGGCCTCCCAAAGTATTGGGATTACAGGCGTGAGCCACTGCACCCGGCCTTACCCCAGATAATTTCATCTCCTGTCTTTCAGTCAGTCCTTTGCCTTCTAGGTTACAGCCTGATGGCCAAGTCATGGCAGCTGCTCAGGAATCTATGTCTTCTTATCTCAGGACACTTCTCTTTCTACTTTTAAAAAATATTTATTTATTTATTTATTTATTTATTTATTTATTTATTTATCAAGCTATCTTCCCACTGCAGCCTCCTGAGTAGCTGGAACTGCAGGAGCATGCCACCATCCTGGATAATTTATTTCTTTCTCTTTCTTTCTTTCTCTTTCTTTCTTTCTTTCTTTCTTTCTTTCTTTCTTTCTTTCTTTCTTTCTTTCCTTCCTTCCTTCCTTCCTTCCTTCCTTCCTTCCTTCCTTCCTTCCTTCCTTCCTTTCTTTCTTTCTTTCTTTCTTTCTTTCTTTCTTTCTTTCTTTCCTTCCTTCCTTCCTTCTTTTTCTCTTTCTTTTTCTTCTCCTTCCTTCCTTCCTTCCTTCCTTCCTTCCTTCCTTCCTTCCTTCCTTCCTTCCTTCCTTCCTTCC
>NW_020263453.1:0-2513 GCF_003255815.1 Theropithecus gelada | reverse complement strand
TACAACATACCAGAATCTCTGGGACACATTTAAAGCAGTGTGTAGAGGGAAATTTATAGCACTAAATGCCCACAAGAGAAAGCTGGAAAGATCTAAAATTGACACCCTAACATCACAATTAAAAGAACTAGAGAAGCAAGAGCAAACACATTCAAAACTAACAGAAGGTGAACTAAGATCAGAGCAGAACTGAAGGAGATAGAGACACAAAAAACCCTCCAAAAAATCAATGAATCCAGGAGTTGGTTTTTTGAAAAGATCAACAAAATTGATAGACCACTAGCAAGACTAATAAAGAAGAAAAGAGAGAAGAATCAAATAGATGCAATAAAAAATGATAAAGGGGATATCACCACTGACCCCATGGAAATACAAGCTACCATCAGAAATATACTATAAACACCTCTACGCAAATAAACTAGAAAATCTAGAAGAAATGGATAATTTCCTGGACACTTACACTCTCCCAAGTCTAAACCAGGAAGAAGCTGAATTCCTGAATAGACCAATAGCAGGCTCTGAAACTGAGGCAATAATTAATAGCCTACCAACAAAAAAAAGTCCAGGACCAGACGGATTCACAGCTGAATTCTACCAGAGGTACAAGGAGGAGCTGGTACCATTCCTTCTGAAACTATTCCAATCAATAGAAAAAAAGGGAATCCTCCCTAACTCATTTTCTGAGGCCAACATCATCCTGATACCAAAGCCTGGCAGAGACACACACAAAAAAGAGAATTTTAGACCAATATCCCTGATGAACATAGATACAAAAATCCTCAATAAAATACTGGCAAACCGGATCCAGCAGAACATCAAAAAGCTTATCCACCATGATCAATTGGGCTTCATCCCTGGGATGCAAGGCTGGTTCAACATACGCAAATCAATAAACGTAATCCAGCATATAAACAGAACCAAAGACAAAAACCACATGATTATCTCAATAGATGCAGAAAAGGCCTTTGACAAAATTCAACAGCCCTTCATGCTAAGAACACTCAATAAATTCGGTATTGCTGGAACATATCTCAAAATAATAAAAGCTATTTATGACAAACCCACAGTCAATATCATGCTGAATGGGCAAAAACTGGAAAAATTCCCTTTGAAACTGGCACAAGACAGGGATGCCCTCTCTTACCACTCCTATTCGACATCGTGTTGGAATTTCTGGCTAGGGCAATCAGGCAAGAGAAAGAAATAAAGGGTATTCAGTTAGGAAAAGAAGAAGTCAAATTGTTCCTGTTTGCAGATTATATGATTGTATATTTAGAAAACCCCGAATTCTCAGCCCAAAATCTCCTTAAGCTGATAAGCAACTTCAGCAAAGTCTCAGGATACAAAATTAATGTACAAAAATCAAAAGCATTCTTATACACTAGTAACAGACAAACAGAGAGCCAAATCATGAATGAACTTCCATTCACAGTTGCTTCAAAGAGAATGAAATACCTAGGAATCCAACTTACAAGGGATGTAAAGGACCTCTTCAAGGAGAACTAGAAACCACTGCTCAGTCAAATAAAAGAGGACACAAACAAATGGAAGAACATACCATGCTCATGGATAGGAAGAATCAATATCATGAAAATGGCCATACTGCCCAAGGTAATTTATGGATTCAATGCCATCCCCATCAAGCTACCAATGAGTTTCTTCACAGAATTGGAAAAAACTGCTTTAAAGTTCATACAGAACCAAAAAAGAGCCTGAATTGCCAAGACAATCCTAAGTCAAAAGAACAAAGCTGGAGGCATCATGCTACCTGACTTCAAACTAGACTACAAGGCTACAGTAACCAAAACAGCATGGTACTGGTACCAAAACAGAGATATAGACCAATGGAACAGAACAGAGTCCTCAGAAATAATACCACACATCTACAGCGATCTGATCTTTGACAAACCTCAGAAAAACAAGAAATGGGGAAAGAATTCCCTTTTTAATAAATGGTGCTGGGAAAATTGGCTAGCCATAAGTAGAAAGCTGAAACTGGATCCTTTCCTTACTCCTTATACAAAAATTAATTCAAGATGGATTAGAGACTTAAATATTAGACCGAATACCATAAAAACCCTAGAAGAAAACCTAGATAATACCATTCAAGACGTAGGCATGGGCAAAGACTTCATGTCTAAAACAACAAAAGCAATGGCAACAAAAGCCGAAATTGACAAATGGGATCTAATTAAACTAAAGAGCTTCTGCACAGCAAAAGAAACTACCATCAGAGTGAACAGGCAACCTACAGAATGGGAGAAAATTTTTGCAATCTACTCATCTGACAAAGGGCTAATATCCAGAACCTACAAAGAACTCACACAAATTTACAAGAAAAAAACAAACAACCCCATCAAAATTGGGCAAAAGATATGAACAGACATTTCTCAAAAGAAGACATTCATACAGCCAACAGACACATGAAAAAATGCTCATCATCACTGGCCATCAGAGAAATGCAAATCAAAACCACAATGAGATACCATCTCACACCAGTTAGAATGGCAATC
>NW_020263452.1:0-2514 GCF_003255815.1 Theropithecus gelada | reverse complement strand
AAAAAAAAAAAAAAAAAAAATACAAAAAATTAGCCGGGCGTGTTGGCAGGCGCCTGTAGTCCCAGCTATTTGGGAGGCTGAGGCAGGAGAATGGCGTGACCCCAGGAGGCAGAGCTTGCAGTGAGCTGAGATTGTGCCACTGCACTGCAGCCTGGGCGACAGAGCAAGACTCCGTCTCAAAAAAAAAAAAAAGAAACTTACAAGAAGGAGTAAGAAATAAGTAGGCTGGGCATGGTGGCTCACGCCCATAATCCCAGCGCTTTGGGAGGCCAAGGTGAAAGATCACGAGGTCACCAATTCGAGACCAGCCTGGCCAACATGGTAAAACACATCTCTACTAAAAATACAAAAATTAGCTGGGCGTGGTGGCAGGTGCCTATAATCCCAGCTACTCAGGAGGCTGAGGCAGGAGAATCGCTTGAAACTGGAAGACAGAGGTTACAGTGAGCCAAGATCGTGTCACTGCACTCCAGCCTGGGCAACAGAGCGACACTAGGTCTCAAAAAAAATAAAAAGAAAAAAGAAAAGAAATAAATATATGTTATAGTGCCAGTTGATGGTAAGTGTTGTGCAGAAAAATAAATTAGACAAGCATCAAGATTGACAGGTGCTGCTGTTTTAGGTAAAGAGAAGGCCATTCAAGCAGGTGACATTTAAGCAGATCCCTGAAGAGTGGGGACCATGAAACTGATCTTCGTTGATCAATAAATCATGTCCTGGTGAAGTCCCTGAACTCCAAGAATAAAGAAAGATTCATACAAACAGACTGAAAAAGTTTATTTTGGGGTGGATAAACCAGCTGGCTCCAGACCTACCTCTTTAGGAACAGTCAAAGCCAGAAAACAATAGAAAAATGTTTGCAGAGTTCTAAGGGAAATAAAATAAAAGCCAAGAATTGTGAGCCAGCCAAGGTGTTCTTAAATTATAAAGGCAGCTGACATCTTCAAACCCCACAAATTTAGGCAATGCAACCTTCCAGTGCTTTCCTTTTAAATATTGATCAATAACAGAATCTAGCCAATATAGAGATGAAGAAAAAAGAAGAAAAAGAGGGAGGAAGGCAGGGAGGAAGAATGAATGAGGGACTGGAGAAACTGGTAGAAGGGCTGGCGGTAAATATTGAATTTAAAGAGGCCCCTTCTGGCCGGGTGCGGTGGCTCAAGCCTGTAATCCCAGCACTTTGGGACGCCGAGACAGGCGGATCACAAGGTCAGGAGATGGAGACCATCCTGGCTAACACGGTGAGACCCCGTCTCTACTAAAAAATACAAAAAAAAACTAGCTGGGCGAGGTGGCGGGTGCCTGTAGTCCCAGCTACTCGGGAGGCTGAGGCAGGAGAATGGCGTAAACCCGGGAGGCGGAGCTTGCAGTGAGCTGAGATCCGGCCACTGCACCCCAGCCTGGGAGACAGAGCGAGACTCCGTCCCCCAAAAAAAAAAAAAAAAAAAAAAAAAAAAAAAAAAAAAAAAAAAAAGTTGCACCAAAAAAACCCGTGGAACAGTCTTTCCTATGTGGTTTATTTTGGATCTGAAGTTTTAAGATAGGCCCCTNCCCCCCCCAAAAAAAAAAAAAAAAAAAAAAAAAGAGGCCCCTTCCCAAATATGTATTTATTTATTTTGCATGGCTAAAGAAGCTGTATGTTCTTCATTTTGAATAGGTCATACAAATTTCCAAAAGGAAAAATATAGTAGAAGGTAGAACATGGGGCTGGGCACAGTGCCTCACACCTGTAATCCCAGCACTTTGGGAGGCTGAGGCAGGCAGATCACTTGAACCTAGGTATTCAAGACCAGCCTGGACATGACGAAACCCCGTCTCTGCAAAAATTAGCCAGGTGCATTGGCATGCGCCTGTAGTCCCAGCTGCTTGGAAGGCTCAAGCAGGAGAATGACTTGAGCCTGGGAGGCAGAGGTTGCCGTGAGCTAAGATCCTGCCATTGCACTT
The DNA here is from genome assembly GCF_003255815.1 of Theropithecus gelada. Lineage (NCBI taxonomy): Eukaryota > Metazoa > Chordata > Mammalia > Primates > Cercopithecidae > Theropithecus > Theropithecus gelada. The sequence goes on along the minus strand of NW_020263452.1, from coordinate 570 downwards.
CAACCTGGGTGATGGGAATGAAACCCTGTCTCAAAATAAAAAGGAAGAAGAACAAGAGCCGGGTGCAATGGCTCACACCTATAATCCCAGCACTTTAGGAGGCTGAAGTGGGCAGATCACCTGAGGCCAGAAGTTCAAGACCAGCCTGGCCAACATGCAGAAACCCCATTTCTACTAAAAATACAAGTATTAGCCGGGCATGGTGGTTCACACCTGTAGTCCCAGCTAATCAGGTGGCTGAGGCAGGAGAATCGCTTGAACCTGGGAGGTTGCAGTGAGCCAAGATCGTGCCCCTGCACTCCAGCCTGGGCAACAGCGAGACTCTGTCTCAAAAAATAACAAGAGAAGGTAGAACATGAAAAAGAAATCTCGGCCGGGCGCGGTGGCTCAAGCCTGTAATCCCAGCACTTTGGGAGGCCGAGATGGGCGGATCACGAGGTCAGGAGATCGAGACCATCCTGGCTAACACGGTGAAACCCCGTCTCTACTAAGAAATACAGGCCGGGCGCGGTGGCTCAAGCCTGTAATCCCAGCACTTTGGGAGGCCGAGACGGGCGGATCACGAGGTCT
>NW_020263451.1:0-2514 GCF_003255815.1 Theropithecus gelada | reverse complement strand
CAGCTTTCCCCTCATGAAGCCTTTCGCTAAGACAGTTCTTGTGGAATTGGCAAAGTGATATTTGGAAGCCCATAGAGGGCTATCGTGAAAAAGGAAATATGCTCAGACGAAATCTGGAAAGAAGCTTTCTGAGAAACTGCTTAGTGTTCTGTTAATTCATCTAACAGAGTTACATCTGTATTTCATGGATCTCTTTACTAGCATTATTTCTTTGGAATCTGAGAACAGATATTTCGGATCCCTTTGAAGACTATAGGGCCAAAGGAAATATCCTCCGATAACAAGGAGAAAGCAGCTTTCTGAGAAACTTCTTTCTGTTCTGTGAAATCATCTCATAGAGTTACAGCTTTCCCTTGAAGAAGCCTTTCGCTAAGACAATTCTTGTGGAATTGGCAAAGTGATATTTGGAGGCCCTTAGAGGGCTATGGTGAAAAAGGAAATATCCTCAGATGAAATCTGGAAAGAAGCTTTCTGAGAAACTGCTTAGTGTTCTGTTAATTCATCTCACAGAGTTACATCTGTATTTCGTGGATTTCTTTGCTAGCCTTATTTCTGTGGAATCTGAGAACAGATATTTCGGATCCCTTTGACGACTATAGGGCCAAAATAAATATCCTCCCATAACAAAGAGAAAGAAGCTTCCTGAGAAACTTCTTTGTGTTCTGTGAAATCATCTCACAGAGTTACAGCTTACCCCTCCAGAAGCCTTTCGCTAAGACAGTTCTTGTGGAATTGGCAAAGTGATATTTGGAAGCCCATAGATATCTATGGTGAAAAAGGAAATATCCTCAGATGAAATCTGGGAAGAAGCTTTCTGAGAAACTTCTTTGTGTTCTGTGAAATCTTCTCACAGAGTTACAGCTTTCCACTAAAGAAGCCTTTCGCTAAGACAGTTCTTGTGGAATTGGCAAAGTGATATTTGGAAGCCCATCCAGGGCTGTGGTGAAAAAGGAAATATCCTCATATGAAATCTGGAAAGAAGCTTTCTGAGAAACTGCTTAGTGTTCTGTTCATTTATATCACAGAGTTAAATCTGTATTTCGTGGATCTCTTTGCTAGCCTTATTTCTGTGGAATCTGAGAACAGATAATTCGGATGCCTTTGAAGACTATAGGACCAAAGGAAATATCCTCCCATAACAAAGAGAAAGAAGCTTTCTGAGAAACATCTTTGTGTTCTGTGAAATCATCTCACAGAGTTGCAGCTTTCCCCTCAAGAAGCCTTTCGCTAAGATACATCTTGTGCAATTGGCAAAGTGATATTTGGAAGCCCATAGAGGGCTATGCTGAAAAAGGAAATATACTCAGATGAAATCTGGAAAGAAGCTTTCTGAGAAACTGCTTAGTGTTCTGTTAATTCATCTCACAGTGTTACATCTGTATTTCTTGGATCTCTTTGCTACCCTTATTTCTGTGGAATCTCAGAACAGATATTTCGGATCGCTTTGAGGACTATAGGGCCAAGGGAAATATCCTCCGATAACAAAGAGAAAGAAGCTTCCTGAGAAACTTCTTTGTGTTCTGTGAAATCGTCTCACAGAGTTACAGCTTTCCCCTCAAGAATCCTTTCGCTAAGACAGTTCTTGTGGAATTGGCAAGTGATATTTAGAAGCCCCTAGAGGGTTATGGTGTAAAAGGAAATATCCTCAGATGAAATCTGGAAAGAAGCTTCCTGAAAAACTGCTTAGTGTTCTGTTAATTCACCTCACAGTGTTACATCTGTATTTCGTGGATCTCTTTGCTAGCCTTATTTCTGTNTGAGGATATTTCCTTTTTCACCATAGGCCTGCATGGGCTTCCAAATATCACTTTCCCAATTCCACAAGAACGGTCTTAGCGAAAGGCTACTTGAGGGGAAAGCTGTAACTCTGTGAGATGATTTCACAGAGTTACAGCTTTCCCCTCAAGAAGCCTTTCGCTAAGATAGTCTGGTGGAATTGGCAAAGTGATATTTGGATGCCCATAGAGGGCTATGGTGAAAAAGGAAATATCCTCAGATGAAATCTGGAAAGAAGCTTTCTGAGAAACTTCTTAGTGTTCTGTTAACTCATCTCACAGAGTTACATCTGTATTTCGTGGATCTCTGTGCTAGCCTTATTTCTGTGGAATCTGAGAACAGATATTTCGGATCCCTTTGAAGACTCTAGGGCCAAAGGAAATATCCTCCGATAACAAAGAGAAAGAAACTTTCTGAGAAACTTCTTTGTGTTCTCTGAAATCATCTCACCGAGTTACAGCTTTCCCCTCAAGAAGCCTTTCGCTAAGACAGTTCTTGTGGAATTGGCAAAGTAATATTTGGAAGCCCATGGAGGGCTATGGTGAAAAAGGAAATATCCGCAGATGAAATCTGGAAAGAAGCTTTCTGAGAAACTGTTTAGTGTTCTGTAAATTCATCTCACACAGTTACATCTCAGTTTCGTGGATCTCTTTGCCAGCCTTATTTCTGTGGAATCTGAGAACAGATATTACGGATCCGTTTGAAGACTGTAGGGCCAAAGGAAATAACCTCCGATAA
>NW_020263450.1:0-2514 GCF_003255815.1 Theropithecus gelada | reverse complement strand
TTGATTTGCATTTCTCTGATGGCCAGTGATGATGAGCATTTTTTCATGTGTTTGTTGGCTGTATGAATGTCTTCTTTTGAGAAATGTCTATTCATATCCTTTGCCCACTTTTTGATGGGGTTGTTTGTTTTTTTCTTGTAAATTTGTTTGAGTTCTTTGTAGGTTCTGGATATTAGCCCTTTGTCAGATGAGTAGATTGCAAAAATTTTCTCCCATTCTGTAGGTTGCCTGTTCACTCTGATGGTAGTTTCTTTTGCTGTGCAGAAGCTCTTTAGTTTAATGAGATCCCATTTGTCAATTTTGGCTTTTGCTGCCGTTGCTTTTGGTGTTTTAGACATGAAGTCTTTGCCCATGCCTATGTCCTGAATGGTACTACCTAGATTTTCCTCTAGGATTTTTATGGTATTAGGTCTAACATTTAAGTCTCTAATCCATCTTGAATTAATTTTCGTATAAGGAGTAAGGAAAGGATCCAGTTTCAGCTTTCTACTTATGGCTAGCCAATTTTCCCAGCACCATTTATTAAATAGGGAATCCTTTCCCCATTTCTTGTTTCTCTCAGGTTTGTCAAAGATCAGATGGCTGTAGATGTGTGGTATTATTTCTGAGGACTCTGTTCTGTTCCATTGGTCTATATCTCTGTTTTGGTACCAGTACCATGCTGTTTTGGTGACTGTAGCCTTGTAGTATAGTTTGAAGTCAGGTAGCGTGATGCCTCCAGCTTTGTTCTTTTGACTTAGGATTGTCTTGGAGATGCGGGCCCTTTTTTGGTTCCATATGAACTTTAAAGCAGTTTTTTCCAATTCTGTGAAGAAACTCATTGGTAGCTTGATGGGGATGGCATTGAATCTATAAATTACCTTGGGCAGTATGGCCATTTTCACGATATTGATTCTTCCTATCCATGAGCATGGTATGTTCTTCCATTTGTTTGTGTCCTCTTTTATTTCACTGAGCAGTGGTTTGTAGTTCTCCTTGAAGAGGTCCTTTACATCCCTTGTAAGTTGGATTCCTAGGTATTTTATTCTCTTTGAAGCAATTGTGAATGGAAGTTCATTCCTGATTTGGCTCTCTGTTTGTCTGTTACTGGTGTATAAGAATGCTTGTGATTTTTGCACATTAATTTTGTATCCTGAGACTTTGCTGAAGTTGCTTATCAGCTTAAGGAGATTTTGGGCTGAGACAATGGGGTTTTCTAAATATACAATCATGTCATCTGCAAACAGGGACAATTTGACTTCTTCTTTTCCTAACTGAATACCCTTGATTTCTTTCTCTTGCCTGATTGCCCTAGCCAGAACTTCCAACACTATGTTGAATAGGAGTGGTGAGAGAGGGCATCCCTGTCTTGTGCCAGTTTTCAAAGGGAATTTTTCCAGTTTTTGCCCATTCAGTATGATATTGGCTGTGGGTTTGTCATAAATAGCTCTTATGATTTTGAGGTACGTTCCATCAATACCGAATTTATTGAGCGTTTTTAGCATGAAGGGCTGTTGAATTTTGTCAAAAGCCTTTTCTGCATCTATTGAAATAATCATGTGGTTCTTGTCTTTGGTTCTGTTTATATGCTGGATTATGTTTATTGATTTGCGAATGTTGAACCAGCCTTGCATCCCAGGGATGAAGCCCACTTGATCATGGTGGATAAGCTTTTTGATGTGTTGCTGAATCCGGTTTGCCAGTATTTTATTGAGGATTTTTGCATCGATGTTCATCAGGGATATTGGTCTAAAATTCTCTTTTTTTGTTGTATCTCTGCCAGGCTTTGGTATCAGGATGATGTTGGCCTCATAAAATGAGTTAGGGAGGATTCCCTCTTTTTCTATTGATTGGAATAGTTTCAGAAGGAATGGTACCAACTCCTCCTTATACCTCTGGTAGAATTCAGCTGTGAATCCATCTGGTCCTGGACTTTTTTTGGTTGGTAGGCTATTAATTATTGCCTCAATTTCAGAGCCTGCTATTGGTCTATTCAGGGATTCAACTTCTTCCTGGTTTAGTCTTGGAAGAGTGTAAGTGTCCAGGAAATTATCCATTTCTTCTAGATTTTCCAGTTTATTTGCGTAGAGGTGTTTATAGTATTCTCTGATGGTAGTTTGTATTTCTGTGGGGTCGGTGGTGATATCCCCTTTTTCATTTTTAATTGCGTCGATTTGATTCTTCTCTCTTTTCTTCTTTATTAGTCTTGCTAGTGGTCTGTCAATTTTGTTGATCTTTTCAAAAAAACCAACTCCTGGATTCATTGATTTTTTGGAGGGTTTTTTGTGTCTCTATCTCCTTCAGTTCTGCTCTGATCTTAGTTATTTCTAGCCTTCTGCTAGCTTTCGAATGTGTTTGCTCTTGCTTCTCTAGTTCTTTTAATTGCGATGTTAGAGTGTCAATTTTTGATCTTTCCTGCTTTCTCTTGTGGGCATTTAGTGCTATAAATTTCCCTCTACACACTGCTTTAAATGTGTCCCAGAGATTCTGGTATGTTGTATCTTTGTTCTCATTGGTTTCAAAGAACATCTTTAT
>NW_020263449.1:1258-2515 GCF_003255815.1 Theropithecus gelada | reverse complement strand
CTTTCCATAAGACGGTTCTTGTGGAATTGGCAGAGTGATATTTGGAATCCCATAGAGGGGTATGGTGAAAAAGGCAATATCCTCAGATGAAATCTATAAAGAAGTTTTCTGAGAAACTGCTCTGTGATGTGTAGCTTCCACTCACACAGTTACACCTGTATTTCGTGGATCTCTTTGCTAGCCTTATTTCTGTGGAATCTGAGAACAGATATTTCGGATCTCTTTGAAGACTATAAGGCCCAAGAAATATCCTCCGATAACAAAGGGAAAGAAGTTTTCAGAGAAACTTCTTTGTGTTCTGTGAAATCATCCCACAGGGGTTCAGGTTTCCCCTCAAGAAGCCTTTCGCTAAGACATTTCTTGTGGAATTGGCAAAGTGATATTTGGAAGCCCATTCAGGGCTATGGTGAAAAAGGAAATATCCTCAGATGAAATCTGGAAAGAAGCTTTCTGAGAAACTGCTTAGTGTTCTCTTAATTCATCTCACAGAGTTACATCTGTATTTTGTGGATCTCTTTGCTAGCCTTATTTCTGTGGAATCTGAGAACAGATATTTTGGATCACTTTGAAGACTATAAGGCCCAAGAAATATCCTCCGATACCAAAGGGAAAGATGCTTTCTGAGAAACAACTTTGTGTTCTGTGAAATCATCTCACAGAGTTACAGCTTTCCCCTCAAGAAGCCATTCGCTAAGACAGTTCTTGTGGAATTGGCAAAGTGATATTTGGAAGCCCATACAGGGCTATGGTGAAAAAGGAAATATGCTCAGATGAAATCTGGAAAGAAGCTTTCTGAGAAACTGCTCTGTGATGTGTGACTTCCACTCACAGAGTTACATCTGTATTTCGTGGATCTCTTTGCTAGCCTTATTTCTGTGGAATCTGAGAACAGATATTTCTTATCCATTTGAAGACTATTGGGTCAAAGGAAATATCCTCCGATAACAAAGAGAAAGAAGCTTTCTGAGAAACTTGTTTGTGTTCTGTGAAATCATCTCACAGAGTTACAGCCTGCCCCTCAAGAAGCCTTTCGCTAAGACCGTTGTTGTGGAATTGGCAAAGTGATATTTGGAAGCCCATAGAGGGCTATGGTGAAAAAGGAAATATCCTCAGATGAAATCTGGAAAGAAGCTTTCTGAGAAACTGCTCTGTGCTGTGTGACTTCCACTCACAGAGTTACATCTGTATTTTGTGGATCTCTTTACTAGTTTTATTTCTGTGGAATCTGAGAACAGATATTTTGGATCCCTTTGAAGA
>NW_020263449.1:401-1159 GCF_003255815.1 Theropithecus gelada | reverse complement strand
TCTGAGAAACTGCTCTGTGATGTGTGACTTCCACTCACAGAGTTACATATGTATTTCGTGGATCTCTTTACTAGCCTTATTTCTGTGGAATCTGAGAACAGATATTTAGGATCCCTTTGAAGACTATAGGGCCAAAGGATTATCCTCTGATAACAAAGAAAAAGAAGCTTTCTGAGAAACTTCTTTGTGTTCTGTGAAATCATCTCACAGAGTTACCGCTTTCCCCTGAAGAAGCCTTTCCCTAAGACAGTTCTTGTAGAATTGGCAAAGTGATATTTCGAAGCCCATAGAGGGCTATGGTGAAAAACGAAATATCCTGAAATGAAATCTGGAAAGAAGCTTTCTGAGAAACTGCTTAGTGTTCTCTTAATTCATCTCACAGCGTTACATCTGTATTTCGTGGATCTCTTTGCTGGCCTTATTTCTGTGGAGTCTGACAACAGATATTTCGGATTGCTTTGAAGACTATTAGGCCAAAAGAAATATCCTCCCATAACAAGGAGAAAGAAGCTTTCTGAGAAAATTCTTTCTGTTCTGTGAAATCATCTCACAGAGTTACAGCTTTTCCCTCAAGAAGCCTTTCACGAAGACAGTTCTTATGGAATTGCAAAGTGATACTTGGAAGCCCATAGAGGGCTATGCTGAAAAAGGAAATATCCTCAGATGAAATCTGGAAAGAAGCTTTCTGAGAAACTGCTTAGTGTTCTGTTAATTCATCTCACAGAGTTACATCTGTATTTCATGGATCTCATTGCTAG
>NW_020263449.1:0-310 GCF_003255815.1 Theropithecus gelada | reverse complement strand
GATATTTGGAAGCCCATAGAGGTCTATGGTGAAAAAGGAAATATCCTCAGATGAAATCTGGAAAGAAACTTTCTGAGAAACTGCTTAGTGTTCCGTTAATTCATCTCACAGTGTTACATTTGTATTTCGTGGATTTCTTTTCTAACATTATTTCTGTGGATTCTGAAAACCGATATATGGGATCCCTTTGAAGACTATAGGGCCAAAGGAAATATCCTCCGATAACAAAGAGAAACAAGCTTTCTGAGAAACTTCTTTGTGTTCTGTGAAATCATCTCACAGAGTTACAGCTTTCCCCTCAAGAAGCCTT
>NW_020263448.1:0-2519 GCF_003255815.1 Theropithecus gelada | reverse complement strand
AGTTGATCTAGTTAATTATTACAAAAATATTCTTATCTTCAACATGAAAATTAGGAATTTTCTGAACAAAAAAACACTAATTCTGGGATGCCTGCTATCTGATGGGTATTGGCTAAGTGCTTTGTGTACCTTATTATTAACTCTTTAACAAACTTTCAAAATAGGTATTAATGTTCCCTTTGTAGAGATGAGAAATTTGAGGCTGAGAGAGTGAACGTATTGTCATAGATTAGTTTCTCATAGAAGAGACTCTGAAAAAAAGATTCCAGTGAAAGTAGTTTACTGGGAAGTGCAGATCACACTGGTAGGGATTGGGGAAGTGATACAGAAAAGGATTCACTATTAAGTCAGTATCACAGTCACCAACTAAAGCTTAAACTAAAGGGAAAATTATCAGAAATGATGAAAAACACACAGCTAGAATTATCCTTCTTCAGGAATGAGGAAGCTAGAGTCTTTATAAATCAGCTCTCCAGAATCACTGGTTGAGTTTTTCCTCTGTGTTGCATTCATAGGTGGCAAGACTTTCTACAGCTGCAGTACAAGAGCCCTTAGGCACAGAGATGCAGATTTTGACAGATGGAAATTAATCCAAGCACATTAATATCCAAGATATATGGGTGCAGTCATGAAAACCTGTCTATGACGTACAATTAGCTCCACTCAAGTCAAATATTGCTACTTAAATACGATGGACAGCCACAAGCTCTAGGAGAAGGCAGAAGAGGAAGAGAGGAAGAGGAGGAAGGGAAGGGACAGAAGATGAGAAGAGGAGGAAAGACGAAAGAAAGAAAAACAGAACAACAGAGGGAAGGAAGGAAAAGAAAGGAAGAAAGAAGAGAAAAAAGAAAGAAAGAAGGAAAGACAGAAAGAAAGAAAGAAAGAAAAAGAAAGAAAGAAAGAAAGAAAGAAAGAAAGAAAGAAAGAAAGAAAAGACAGAAAAGAAAAGAAAGAGCCGGGCGCGGTGGCTCACGCCTGTAATCCCAGCACTTTGGGAGGCCGAGGCGGGCGGATCACAAGGTCAGGAGATCGAGACCATCCTGGCTAACACGGTGAAACCCCGTCTCTACTAAACATACAAAAAATTAGCCGGACGCGGTTGTGGGCGCCTGTAGTCCCAGCTACTCGGGAGGCTGAGGCAGGAGAATGGCGTGAACCCGGGAGGCGGAGCTTGCAGTGAGCCAGGATCGCGCCACTGCACTCCAGCCTGGGCGACAGAGCGAGACTCTGTCTCAAACAAAAAAAAAAAAAAAAGAAAAGAAAGAAAGAAGTAAGAAAGAGAGAAAGAAAGAAAAAGATAAAGGAAAAAGTGAGATGTAAAATGAAGGCCAATGACATAAGCTACACCTACTGCTGCTGTAATACAGTGCACCTGAGATTCACAATCTCCATTAATTATCACCAGTTCTATTCTCCCTTCACCCCTGGACAGCATTCTTCTTGGTCTAATTAATTGCTGATAGAGTAGCTCAGAACTTCCTTCCTGAAGGGTCTGAGCCTCTCGTTACTATACCACTGTCCACTGTGATTGCTGTTCTTACTCATCTGTGGTTATCACTGGGCATGGACACACTATGAGATTCTGCACTGTTATGGGTTAATTCGTGTCCACCAAAATTCATACACAAATAGAATCATTTAAAATGTTATGCGATAAGACAAGTTCATATTGGAAACACTTAGGTCTCTGATTAAATATCACTGATATCTATACATGGGGGAAATTCAAACAGTATGATATAGTAGAAAAATTATATGAAACACACATGGAAATGATAGACATCTGCAAGTTAAGGAGAAAGACCGGGAACAGATCCTTCCCTCGCAGCCTTCAGACGAAAACAACATTGCCAACACCTTAATTTCAGACTAATAGCCTTTGGGACCATGAAAAAATAAATTTAAGCCACTTGGTTTGCAGTAATTCATCATAGCAGTGCTAGTAAATCAATATACTAAGTAAATCTTCTGAGGTATAGATATATTCTCCTACACTGTATGGCTTGAGGATAATTACCCGACATCAAATAGTAACTCCTTTCTCTTGTCTGCTGCTCTGCTGACAGGAAGAGGCCAAAATTACTAGGTGATAAGGATTACTTTTGTTTATGACAAACAAATAGAGAAGTAAATACTACTCTTTTTACTCACATGAAAACTTTAAAAAGCCAAAAGTTACCTACTGGATTACAACTTGATAGAGAGATTAGGTGTCTTTGGGAATGAGTAAGAGGATATAATTAGGAGAGAATGGGATTAATTTCTCTTCCCTAACCTGGTAATGGGGCCATAAATATATTTACAATATAATACTATATCAATTTGGAAATTAATACTTTGCATTCTTCTCAAATGAATGGTATACCTAGAAAATGTTTTAAACATGTTAGAACTCCCCGATGAATCAGGTATCATCTCAGCTCATCTAATTCCTTCATTAAAAAGAAATACGTAGAGAGAAGAAATGATGCTTACTTTGCTAGTCACTAGTTTTAAGGCTAGAAGCACAGCTCATACTC
>NW_020263447.1:0-2519 GCF_003255815.1 Theropithecus gelada | reverse complement strand
TTCCGGCCACTGCACTCCAGCCTGGGCGACAGAGCAAGACTCTGTCTCAAAAAAAAAAAAAAAAAAAGGTACATTTGACGTTATCTGTACTTTACCATAATATTAAGCATTTTTGTTTGTTTGTTTTTTGTTTTAGACGGAGTCTCCCTCTGGCCCAGGCTGGTGTGCAGTGGTGCGATATCGGCTCACTGCAAGCTCTGCCTCCTGGGTTCACGCCACTCTCCTGCCTCAGCCTCCCCAGTAGCTGGGACTACAGGTGCTCGCCACCACGCCCGGCTAATTTTTCGTATTTTTAGTAGAGACTGTGTTAGCCAGAATGGTCTCAATCTCCTGACCTTGTGATCCGCCCACCTCGGCCTCCCAAAGTGCTAGGATTACAGGTGTGAGACACTGCACCCCGCCAATATTAAGCATTTTTTTAACTTTTTTTTTTTAGCGGAGCCTCACTCTGTGGCCCAGGCGGGAGTGCAGTGGCGCCATCTCGGCTCACTGCAACCTCCGCCTCCAGGGTTCAAGCAGTTCTCCTGCCTCAGCCTCCTGAGTAGCTGGGATTATAGGTGTGAGCCACCATGCCCCGCTAATTTTTGTATTTTTAGTAGAGACAGGGTTTCACCATGTTGGTCAGGCTAGCCTCAAACTCCTGACCTCATGATCTCCCCGCCTCAGCCTCCCAAAGTGCTAGGATTACAGGTGTGGGCCACTGCGCCAGGCTTTTGTACAAATTTTTAAAGAAAAAAATAATTGAAAGTCGTGATTTTTGGTTGTAGTTCTCTTGCTAACTTGTGAGTAGCCTTTTTTTTTTTTTTTTTTTTTTGAGACAGGGTCTCATTGTGTTACCCAGGCCAGAGTGCAGTGGCACAATCTCTGCTCACTGCAACCTCCGCCTTCCGGGTTCAAATGGTTCTCCTGCCTCAGCCTCCCTAGTAGCTGATATTACAGGCGCACACCACTATGCCCAGCTAATATTTTTGTGTGTATATTTTTAGTGGAGAGGGGGTTTCACCACGTTGGCCAGCTGGCCTCGAATTCCTGACTTCAGGTGATCCGCCCACCTCAGCCTCCCAAAATGCTGGGATTACAAATGTGAGCCACCGCTCCCCGCCATTCGCTGGGCAACCTTGAACAAGACTGGACTCGCCAGAGCCTGTCTTTTCCTGGGTGGAGCGTGCGGGCTGGAGGGGGAGCTAGGCAGCTTGGACCCGTTTAGGTGTCAGGAACTGTGGACAGAATTCGAGTTGGCAGAAGAATTCGAGTTGGCAGAATTCACCTACAGATGGCGATCTTGGCCCGCCCTTTTCAGTGTTGAACCGGGCTTGCTTTTTTATTTACTTTCTTTCTAAAATTCCTTACACAGTAGGAAGCCCAAAAAGCAGCTTTCTCTCCAGCAAGTTTCCCAGTATCTCAGTCATTTCTCCAGGATGTTCTACATAAACCTGTCTGTGTCCAAGCTCACAGGGCATTTGGAGAAGCAAAGAGGCATCCATGGATTCAAAGGGTCCAGTGTGGGCCAGGCGTGGTGACTCACGCCTGTAATCCCAACACTGTGGGAGGCCGAAGCGGGCAGATCACCTGAAGTCAGGAGTTCCAGACAAGCCTGGCCAACATGGCAAAACCCCATCTACTAAAAATACAAAACTTAGCTGGCCATGGTGGCGGATGCCTGTAATCCCAGCTACTCAGGAGGCTGACTCGGGAGAATTGCTTCAACCTGGGAGGCGGAGGTTGCAGTGAGCCGAGATCACGCCACCGCACTCCAGCCTGGGCAACAGAGCAAGACTCCGTCTCAACAAAACAAAACAAAATAAAATTAGCAAAAAAACCCAGAATCCAGTGTGGCCCCAAATCATCTGAACTTCCCTGTTTCATTTGACCATGCTGGCTTCCTCCTGGTTTTCCCTGCCGCCTTCTGCCTTCAGCCAAAGGCACTTTTTTTTTTTTCTTTTTTTTTTGTGAGACAGAGTCTCACTCTGTCACCCAAGCTGGAGTGTAGTGGTACGATCTCGGCTCCCTGCAATCTCCACCTCCTGGGTTCAAGCGATTCTCCTGTCTCAGCCTCTTGAGGATTGAGGTCTACAGGCACCCACCACCACGCCTGACTAATTTTTGTATTTTTATTAGAGACAGATTTTGCCGTGTTAGCCAGGCTGGTCTCCAACTCCTGACCTCAGGTGATCCACCAGCCTCGGCCTCCCAAAGTGCTGGGATTACAGGCATGAGCCACGGCGCCTGGCCCAAAGGCTCTTATTATTATTATTATTATTATTATTATTATTTTGTGGAGATGGTGGGGGCGGGGGGCATCTTGCTCTGTTGCCCCAGCTGGTCTTGAACTTCTGGCCTCAAGTAATTCTCCTACCTCAGGCTCCCGTGGCTGGGATTACAGGTGTGCACCACACCCTGTTCAAAGACTTATTTGACTTTCTACCCTGTGATGTTTGGCTTCTTCAAATGTAGAGGACTGATGCATGGACAGGAATCAGGAGCTCCCTATTTCCCTGTTCTTTTTTTTTTTTTTTTTT
>NW_020263446.1:494-2520 GCF_003255815.1 Theropithecus gelada | reverse complement strand
TTTCCTTTTTCACCATAGCCCTCTATGGGCTTCCAAATATCACTTTCCCAATTCCACAAGAACTGTCTTAGCGAAAGGCTTCCTGAGGGGATAGCTGTAACTCTGTGAGATGATTTCACAGAACACAAAGACGTTTCTCAGAAAGCTTCCTTCTCTTTGTTACCGGAGGATATTTCCTTTGGCCCTATAGTCTTCAAAGGGATCCGAAATATCTGTTCTCAGAATCCACAGAAATAAGGCTAGCAAAGACATCCACGAAATACAGATGTAACTCTGTGAGTGGAAGTCACACATCACTGACCAGTTTCTCAGAAACCTTCTTTCCAGATTTCATCTGAGGATATTTCCTTTTTCACCATAGCCCTCCATGGGCTTCCATATATCACTTTGCAAATTCCACAAGAACTTTCTTAGCGAAAGGCTTCTTTAGGGGAAAGCTGTAACTCTGTGAGATGAATTAACAGAACACTAAGCAGTTTCTCAGAAAGTTTCTTTCCAGATTTCATCTGAGGATATTTCCTTTTTCAACATAGCCCAGTATGGGCTTCCAAATATCACTTTGCCAAGTCCACAAGAACTGTCTTAGTGAAAGGATCCTTGAGGGGAAAGCTGTAACTCCGGGAGATGATTTCACAGAACACAAAGAAGTTTCTCATAAACCTTCTTTCTGTTTGTTATCGGAGGATATTTCCTTTGGCCCTATAGTCTTCAAAGGGATCCGAATTTTCTGTTCTCAGATTCCAGAGAAATAAGGCTAGGAAACAGATCCATGAAATACAGATGTAACTCTGTGGGATGAATTAACACAACACTAAGCAGTTTCTCAGAAAGCTTCTTTCCAGATTTCATAAGAGGATATTTCCTTTTTCACCATAGCCCTCTATGGGCTTCCAAATATCACTTTGCCAATTCCACAACAACTGTCTTAGCGAAAGGCTTCCTTAGGGGCAAGCTGTAACTCTGTGAGATGATTTCACAGAACACAAAGAAGTTTCTCAGAAGGCTTCCTACTCTTTTTTACCGGAGGATATTTCCTTTGGTCACATAGACTTCAAAGGGATCCGACATATCTGTTCTCAGATTCCACAGAAATAAGGCTAGCAAAGAGATCCACGAAATACAGATGTAACTCTGTGAGATGAATTAAGAGTACACTAAGCAGTTTCTCAGAAAGCTTCTTTCCAGATTTCATNGCCCTCTGTGGGCTTCCAAATATCACTTTGCCAATTAGACAAGAACTGTCTTAGCGAAAGGCTTCTTGAGGGGAAAGCTGTAACTCTGTGAGATGATTTCACAGGACACAAAGAAGTTTCTCAGGAAGCTTCTTTCTCTTTGTTATCGGAGGGTATTTCCTTTGTCCCTATGGTCTTCCAAGTGATCCTCCGTATCTGTTCTCAGATTCCACAGAAATAAGGCTAGCAAAGAGGTCCACGAAATACAGATGTAACTAGGTGAGATGAATTAACAGAACACTAAGTAGTTTCTCAGAAAGCTTCTTTCCAGTTTTCAGCTGAGGATATTTCCTTTTTCAACATAGTCCTCTTTGGGCTTCCAAATATCACTTTGCCAATTCCACAAGAACTGTCTTTCCGAAAGTCTTCTTGAGGGGAAAGCTGTAACTCTGTGAGATGATTTCACAGAACACAAAGAAGTTTCTCAGAAAGCTTCTTTCTCTTTCTTATCGGAGGATATTTCCTTTGGCCCTATAGTCTTCAGGGGGATCCAAATATCTGTTCTCAGATTCTGCAGAAATAAGGCTAGCAAAGAGATCCACGAAATACAGACGTAACTCTGTTAGTGGAAATCACACATCACAGAGCACTTTCTCACAAACCTTCTTTCCAGATTTCATCTGAGGTTATTTTCATTTTCACCATAGCCCTCTACGGGCTTCCCAATATCACTTTGCGAATTCCACAAGAACTGACTTAGCGAAAGGCTTCTTGAGGGGAAAGCTGTAACTCTGTGAGATGATTTCACAGAACACAAAGAAGTTTCTCAGAAAGCTTCTTTCTCTTTGTTATCG
>NW_020263446.1:0-487 GCF_003255815.1 Theropithecus gelada | reverse complement strand
TCTCAGAAAGCTTCTTTCTCTTTGTTATCGGAGGATATTTCCTTTGGCCCTATACTCTACAAAGGGATCCGAAATATCTGCTCTCAGATGCCACAGAAATAAGGCTAGCAAAGAGATCCACGAAATACAGATGTAACTAGGTGAGATGAATTAACAGAACACTAAGCAGTTTCTCAGAAAGCTTCTTTCCGGATTTCAGCTGAGGATATTTCCTTTTTCACCATAGCCCTCTTTGGGCTTCCTAATAACACTTTGCCAATTCCACAAGTCCTGTCTTAGCGAAAGGCTTCTTGAGGGGAAAGCTGTAACTCTGTGAGATGATTTCACAGAACACAAAGAAATTTCTCAGAAAGCATCTTTCTCTTTGTTATCGGAGGATATTTCCTTTGGCCCTATAGTCTTCAATGGGATCCGAAATGCCTGTTCTCACATTCCACAGAAAAAAGGCTAGCAAAGAGATCAACGAAATGCAGATGTAACTCTGTGA
>NW_020263445.1:0-2520 GCF_003255815.1 Theropithecus gelada | reverse complement strand
ACCTTTCTCCACCTCCTTGGTGACTCCAACTACTCACACTGTCATCATCCCTACACACTCACAGACGTCCACTTCCACCTCCATCCACTCAACACCAACAGACTTCATTCCTTCATCAACAACAGTCAAGGCTACAGGGTCCACACACACAGCCCCACCAAAGACAGGGACCACCAGTGGGACCAGCCAAGTCCACAGCTCATTCAGCACAGTCAAAACCTCTACATCCTTACGTTCACATGGTTCCTCCACACATCATCCAGAAATCACCCCAACTTCTACAATCGCAATTACTCCCAACCCCACTAGTACAGACACCGGAACCCCTGTGGCCCACACCACCTCGGCCACCAGCAGCAGGCCACCACCACCCTTCACCACACACTCCACACCTACAGGGAGCAGTCCCACCACTTCCAAAGGTCCTACGACTACGACATCTCTCAAGACGACCACCACCTATCAAACTCCATCACACCCTCAGACTACAATTCCCACTCACATTCCACCTTTCTCCACCTCCTTGGTGAACCCAAGTACTCACCCAGTCATCATCCCTACCCACGCACAGATGTCCACTTTCACCTATATGCACTCAATGCCAACAGGCACCATTCCTCCACAAACAACAGTCAAGGCCACAGGGTCCACCCACACAGCCCCACCAATGACGGCAACAACCAGTAGGACCACCCAAGCCCAAAGCTCCTTCAGCACAGCCAAAACGTCTACATCCCTACACTCACATGCTTCCTCCACACACCATCCAGAAATCACCCCAACTTCTACCATCATGATTACTCCCAAGTCCACCAGTGCAGGCACTGGCACCCCTGTGACCCACACCACCTCAGCCACCAGCAGCAGGCCGCCACCACCGGTCACAACACACTTCCCACCTACAGGGAGTAGTCCCCTCTTTTCCACAGGTCCTATGACTCCAACATCCTTCAAGACCACCACTACCTATCCAACCCCATCACACCCTCAGACCACACTTCGCACTCACGTTCCACCTTTCTCCACCTCCTTGGTGACTCCAAGCACTCACACAGTCATCACCCCTACCCACCCACAGATGTCCACTTCTGCCTCCATCCACTCAATGTCCACAGGCACCACTGTACCACCGACAACAGTCAGTGCCACAGGGTCCACCCACACAGCCCCACCGATGACGGGGACCACCAGTGGGACCAGCCAAGCCCACAGCTCATTCAGCACAGCCACAACCTCTACATCCCAACACTCACATGCTTCCTCCACACACCATCCAGAAATCACCCCAACTTCTACCACCACAAATAATCCCAAGCCCAACAGTACAGGCACTGGCACCCCTGTGACCCGCACCACCTCGGTCACCAGCAGCAGGCCACCCACACCCTTTACCACACACTCCCCACCTGCAGGGAGCACTCCCATCACTTCCACAGGTCCTACAACTGCAACATCCTTCCAGACCACCACTACCTATCCAACTCCATCACACCCTCAGACCACACTTCCCACTCACGTTCCACCTTCATCCACCTCGTCAGTGACTCCAAGTACTCACACAGTCATCACTCTTACCCATGCACAGATATCCACTTCTGCCTCAATCCACTCAACGCCAACAGACACCATTCCTCCACTGACAACGCACATGGCCACAGGGTCCACACGCACAGCCCTACCAATGACGGGGACCACCATTCAGACCAGCCAAGCCCATAGCTCATTCAGCACAGCCAAAAGCTCTACATCCCTCCACTCACATGCTTCCTCCACACACCATCCTGAAACCACACTAAATTCTACCACCATTATTCCCAAGTCCACTAGTGCAGGAACCAGCACCCCTGTGGCTCACATCACGCTGACCACCATCAGTGAGCCACACACACCCTTCACCACACATTCACCTTCAGGGAGCAGACCCAGCTCTTCCACAGGTCCTATGACTACAATATCCTTCAAGACTACCACTACCTATCCAACCCCCTCACAACCTCACACCACACTTCCCACTCATGTTCCACCTTTCTCCACCTCCTTGGTGACTTCAAGTACTCACGATGTCATCACCCCAACCCATGCACAGATGTACACTTCCACCTCCATCCACTCAACACCAAGAGGCACCATTCCTTCATCAACAACGGTCAAAGCAACAGGGTCCACACACACAGCCCCACCAAAGACAGTGACCACCAGTGTGACCAGCCAAGCCCACAGCTCATTTAGCACAACCAAAACCTCTACATCCCTATACTCACACACTTCCTCCACACACCATCCTGAAATCACCCCAACTTCTACCACCACGATTGCTCCCAATCCCACCAGTACAGGCACTGGAACCCCCGTGGCCCACACCACCTTGGCCACCAGCAACAGGCCACCACCACCCTTCACCACACATTCCCCACCTACAGGGAGCACTCCCATCACTTCCACAGGTCCTATAACTGTAACATCCTTCAAGACTACCACTACCTATCCAACCCCATCACACCCTCAGACCACACTTCCCAC
>NW_020263444.1:0-8677 GCF_003255815.1 Theropithecus gelada | reverse complement strand
TTTTGAGACGGAGTCTCGCTCTGTCACCCAGGCTGGAGTGCAGTGGCCGGATCTCAGCTCACTGCAAGCTCCGTCTCCCGGGTTTACGCCATTCTCCTGCCTCAGCCTCCAGAGTAGCTGGGACTACAGGCGCCCGCCACCTCGCCCGGCTAGTTTTTTGTATTTTTTAGTAGAGACGGGGTTTCATCGTGTTAGCCAGGATGGTCTCGATCTCCTGACCTCATGATCCACCCGCCTCGGCCTCCCAAAGTGCTGGGATTACAGGCTTGAGCCACCGCGCCCGGCCAGGACAAGTTACTTTCAATCTCAGTATCCTACTCTGAAAAACAGGGACAATAATACTTATCCTGAAGGACAGCTGCAAGGATTAAATGATGAGATCATGTTTAGAAAGGTACCTAACACTGGTACATATTCTACCCTGTTGCCAGAATATTCTTGATAAACCATGAATTGGATCATGTAAAATTCCTGTTTAAAGTTTTTCAGTGAATCCTGTTGCCTTTGAGATAAAATCCAAACTCATTAGAATCCTTCAAGATCTGGCCACTGCCTCCCTCATTTCTCATTCCTTCCTAACTACACAGCAGTCATGAAGTTCCCGAACTTGCCCCTCACTCACACATCCTTACACATCTCTACACCTCTCGCCTACAATGACTTTTCTATTTATTTTATCCTACTCATCTTCAAAACTCAGCTCAGTAACAGTCTCTTCAAAGAGGTCTTCTCCAGTCCTCAACCATCCAGGGTCTACCTCAATCAAAGAACCTATCATACTTTATCATAATTTCCTGTTTGTCTTCTCACTAGATTATGAACTCCAGGAAGAGGCTATATTGTTTCAGGTCTGGATAACCAACAATTAGCCCATAGTAGATGCTTTTAAAATGCTGAATAAATTGGCTGGGCACAGTGTGCTCATGCCAGTAATCCCAGCACTCTGGGAGGCCAAGGCGGATGGATTACAAGGTCAGGAGATTGAGACCATCCTGTGAATGGTGAAACCCCATCTCTACTAAAAATACAAAAAATTAGCCGGGCCCGGTGGTGGGTGCCTGTAGTCCCAGCTACTTGGGAGGCTGAGGCAGGAGAACGGCGTGAACCCGGGAAGAGGGAGCTTGCAGTGAGCCAAGATCACGCCACTGCACTCCAGCCTGGGCAACAGAGCGAGACTCCGTCTCAAAAAAAAAAAAAAAAAAAAAGCTGAATAAATTAATTAATGCAAAAAGACACTCAATACTCTGCTCCTTTTGCAAGGAAAGGATGTAACAGTCAAGAATCCTTTTTGTCTTCTGTATAGTCAAGGAAAGTTTTCTGATTGGAGAATTTCAAACAAAGTTTGCAAAAAAATAAAAGCACCTAAAGCTTCATCTCAAAGCAACTGGCATCCCTCCCCAAACCCCATATTCAAATTGCACTTACCAGGGAAGGACTAGCTAGGATGCAGTGGAAATTCCAATAGAAGGGGAGGCCAGAGAGCTCACTCCGCACCCGTAAAATCAGTGCATCTGCCACATGATCACAGGAGAAGGTAGCTTCGCTAGGGTGAGCAGCGTCCTTCAACAATGGGCGAAGCAGATTATCCAAATGACAGAGGAAAGCCGCAGGAGGAGCAGTGAGCCGCTTGTTCAGCTCCTAAAGAGACAGCAGTGGTACACAGTAAGGGTGCTAATAGGAAAATAATTCCCTCATAAGTAACAGCAAAGGAAAGCCCTGGTTAACATGAAGACAACGGACATGAGAGGAAGGGGACAGAAGATAAAAACATCACAACGGGAAAGAAGAAAACAAAAAGAAGACAGTCACAAAGATCAACTGGCCTACTTCAAAATTCTGCCTTGGGCAAAAAAAAAAAGGTCTATCTAGATCAAATAATATATTCATTATCATGCATAGGGTAGAGAAACTAACTTTTTCTCTCTCTTTCTCTCTCTCTCTCACACACAAACACACACATGAAGATTCCAGGGCTACAGGCAGAAGTACAGGACATTAACTGGAATTGTCTCAACCCAATTCAACCTTCCTTGGGAATCTACAGGCCAGCAAGTTGGTTGATGTTCACATCCCCGACCTTCACTAGGAAAGAATGGTATCCCCCACCACCTCACAGCAGTACTTCTCTTCATACTTACCTTGGCTCGCTGGCTGACCACACTAGTGTCCACCTGTTCATGCCACACCTGTTGAAGATCTGAAACTAACAAGGCATAGCCCTGCTTGCTGATAAAAACCTTGGCCAAGAGGGAGTTCTCAGCAAGCTGTAGCCACGCCCACGGCTGCATCAACAGGCCTTGCTCCAGTTCTTCCATCTGCAAAAAAGTCCTCATTTAGTAAAGTGCCTCAGGGTCATGCTGGCCTAAGAAGGGTACCACCTAAACCACTCTGTATCAACTAAAATCTCATGAAAATCCTCCCTGATAAAACAGAAGGCATGGATTTACGTTCTCCCAGTATACACCCAGCTGATCACTGACTTTACTACCTTTGGCCACTAAAAGTATATTTAAAATCTTGAGGGTTTTTTTCCCCCATATTATGTTCCTAGAGGACAGAAAATCTTTCTTCCACAGTGTTTAAGCCTCAACATGTTGCTGTTAGTATTTCTGCTTTCTAATACTATAGCATAATGTGGAAACCTAAACCCTTCTTATTCCACCTTTATCACATTGCTAATAAATATGTCACTGCTATCCTTTCCCAGAACTAGAAGAGAAGGAATAGTTCTTGTCTTATAAAACATCATAAGTCATAGTGTCAGGGCCAGGAAATTCAAAGTGTTTGATCATTATCTAAAAACAGAGTTTAGGAAGCTCTCAGGATTTTTTTTTTAAATCCCTAAAACAGAGATTCTTAATCTAGAGTCAATGCATGTGAATCTTCTAGAATTGTAAGAAAATGTTATGCATACATGTATATATGCATGGGGAGGGGGAAAGAGGTCTACAGCTACCATCAAACTCTCAAAGGGATCCATGACACAAAAAAGAGCTAAGAACCTGTGTCCAGGAGCAACAGAAAAGACCTAAATTTCATTTCAACAAGAACCAGAATGACTAGGAAATCATGAATACAAGGCAGAGCACATCACAGAGGTAAAGACTGAATTAACTTCCATTTAACTCATCCTCCACATTCCCACTCCAGTGCACTGCCACCAATGACACCATGCCCAGCCTGGAACCCCTGCAAAACAACTTTTCTATCTCAGCAGCTAAAGTAGAAGGCTTAACCTAGTAGACAATCAGAACTACAGCTGCTTGACAGAGAATGTGATTGTTTTTCCTGTGAGGGAGAAAAAAAAGATGACAATTTCCTTCATTATTCCAGTCTACAAATACAAAATGAAGAGAAGTACCAGGAAGGAAAAATTTAGAATGTAAATAACGAAATTCCTTATTAAGTCTGATTAAGACAGTCATTTCCCCTAGTTTTTGAAGTGTGACCTTGTGACTTGTGACATAACATATACAGATATGCATACAGATACATATATATGGTGATCTTTCTTTACGGCATCCTCAAAGCCTGGTGTTTGGAGGATGGTGTTTCCGTCACATTTCCCACATGCTGCTCTTATGGGGACAGAAGTGGTCATGGGATGATTAAGCTAGTCCTAGCTGGACAAGAGCTCCACATTGCCAAAGGTCACAAACGCAAATAAAGTCGCCAAACCCTTTCATCTCCCTTATAGGCACACCCCAGTGTACTCTAACAGTTGCCAAAATTGGATTTACTATTCTAGCCCATTCCTTCGGAAAGCCCGGAAGTTCAAATTGATGGGTTTTGTTTGTTTGTTGGGTAAAGGGGGAGGAGTTTAAAATGCGGCCAGCAGTAACCGACCCTATAAAAAGGCGGCCTGACACATTGGGCACCAGACCCCGGCTGCCTGCTCCCACCACACGCGTCCCGTTCTACGTCCGAGGCCTCCACATTTCACCCTTTTCTTTTTTCCTTCAAGGCTGCCTTTAGCATTCACATTAACCAGATTTACGGGTTTATTTCTCTTGAGTGGAGGGGCGCTGAGGGGCACCCCGGCGGAGGGGTCCCTTGAGAACCTTCATCTGCATCGAGTTCCGCTCCTCAGCAATGACTCCTCTGGGCAGTTCCTCCGACGCCCTGCAGAGGGCAGTAGGGGCCCAGAGAGCATCCCGGCTGGGCCCCGCCCGGTCCCCCTGGGAGAACGCGAACCCTAGGTCCCATAATCACAGCCCCACCCCAGGAGCCGCCGGGCGTCCCGCTTCCACCCGCCCCAGCTAGAAGAGCCTTCGCCATCCGCCTTCCCATTTCTACAGCACTGGCTGCACTGGGACGCGGCTCGGGATCCTTCAAGAGGCAACAAAGCCGGCCACTGGAGGTTTCGTCGCACCAAACAGGCGGCGAAGGAATACCCTCACTCGAGCTGCACCATCCACGCCGGGCCGCAGCCGGCGGACTGCGCACGCGCGGCCCCGCCTACCCCCCTGGAGGCCTGCCCTGGTACCCGGCAGCGCGCGCTCCCTCCAAGGAGAAAATGCCCAAGCCAGGCCCAACCCGCAGCGTCTGAGCAGCCCTTCGCTGGCTTGCTTCTGCCCGGACTCGAGTGCGATTCCACCTACCGTCAGCGGCAGCGAGACCGCCCACCCTCCTCGCCGCACGCACGCTCTCTTGCCCGCTCGCGCAAACCGAAAGGCCTAGAGTAAGAGGCCGATTCCCCCCCACAAGAGGAGGCAGGGTCTTGGGACGCAGGGGCGGGGCCTATGCCTGGCATGGGCGGGGCTTCTGGGCCTGGGACGCTGATGAGAGGAGCGCCGCAGTGGCAGGGTAACTGGAGGAGAGGCCGGGCGGCCAGCTAGTAGAGAGGTAGTGGCGCGTCTTGGAGTCACGCTGGCCGAGTAGAAGGAATAGCGGGCCAGGCGTAGGAAAGGGGAGCCCAGGTTTGGATTTGTCAAACTTGAGTCACTTCTCTTCCCTCCCCTACCTGTCCAGTCTCTTTTTAACAAAATAAGGCATGGAAGTTCCGTAGGTAAGTTCTCTCAGGTCCTCCACCAGCACTAGAGTTGTTGAAGGAAGGAGTCTCCCAGGCATAAGTCCCATAATCTGATCTCATCCTTTACCTCTCCTGCCTCATTTCTCCATCATCCCCGTACTTATGCTCCTCACTACTGAGAAATTTGAAACCCCTCAGCTATCTTGGACTTCGTACAACTCATGGCTTTGCTCAAGCTGGACCTCGAACCTGAAAAACCAAAAATCCTCCTCATTTGTCAACGCCATCCTCATTGCTTCTTGCATAAAGCCTTTCCCACTGTCCCCAATCAGAATTCATTATCCCTTCCTCTTTGCTCCCACAGCATTATTTTAATCTTTATTACAGACTGCTTTCTGCTTTGCATTTTCGTTAGTAATTACAAAGGTCTTTTTAAACCGTAAATGCCTTGAGAGGGCATGGACCCTGTCTTAACCCTGTAGTTCCAGGACCTTGCACATGGGAGATGCTCAATAAGTATTAAAGTGAATGCTGGGGTTCAAGTGGCGTTGATAGTACACAGGCAAAATCTCATTCATTCATGGTCCGCTAAATCATGGCCTCTACTCTGGAATAGTTAGGCCTAATTAAGACAAGGAAAGGCAACCCACCCTACTGGGAAATGGAACCTCTAGGCGGGCCCATGTAATATACACACACATACCCTCTGCCTACGAGAAAGAACAGTTTGGGAGCTGATTCTCCAGCAGATGAGAGTTAGTGCTAAATTAGCCAGAGCAGAAGTAGGCATACCGGTCATTTCTGGGACCTAAACCCTTCTCTGCTAGATTCAGGGCATGGCTCCCCTGAGCCAGGCAGCAAGTCTGCCATCTCTTCTGGCTCAGAGGAGCCTCCTTCCTCATCCCCAGGGTCTTCAGGCAGTGGGCAGAGGCAGCGGAGAGGCTGGGGGATGCAGGGACACAGGTTTTGGATGGGGAAAGGAAGTCTGTACACTTGAGCAGCCTTCTCCCTGGGCTTCTGAGGCATTTGAGCCTCTTGCGCAGTGAAAACAGATGGTAGCCCTTGACCTAGGCCTCGCTCAAGCTGTGTGCCTGCAAAAGAGAGGTTTGTCAGGCCATTGCCCATTCCAGGGAGGGATGGCTTCCTGGCCACTCCCCAGTCTGCTGGGGCCTGGCCTCAACTTACCAGGAATCGTGTTCTCTAGTAGGAAGCCTGAGAGTCCCGCCAGGAAGATGGGCTGTGTCAGCAGTGAGTGCAGTAATACATCCAAGGGGCTCCAGCCTATGAAGGGTTGGGGCCAGGCAGGAAGGGAACTCTGATCCTATATCCAAGCCCAGGAGTCTTGCCCTCCCAGACCTAAACCTAAGTCTTGGTCTAAGGACAGATCTTTCTGAATTGTCATTTCATCCCTCTCACCCTTTGTCTGTCTAACCACTTTCCAAATCCAGGCCTTTCTCACAGGATTCCTGCTCAACACCCTATGTTCTGATCATCCACACACCCTCCATATATGCTTTGACTATTCCAGGTTCCCTTTCTCTAGAAAGCTTAGTATTTAAGCCCCAACCTCATCTCCCAGTTTTTACCCTCTATGCTCTATCCTGGGTTTTTCAACCTCAGTCCTACTGACATCTTAGACCAGATAATTCTTGGTTGGGGGTGGTGGTACAGGGGGGATGTCCTGTACAGTGTAGGATGTTTAGCAGCATCTTTCTATGCACTAAACCCTAGTAACAACTCCCTCTTCCTCCATGTGTAACAGCCAAAAATGTCTCCAGACATTGCCAAATGTCCCCATGGGGGCAAAATCACCCAGTTGAGAACTGGGTGGGACAAATTAAGCGATTTACTGCTCTCAGGACATATCCTAAGACTTCCCACTTCTGTGTCTTTGTATAAATGATGGTTCCTTCATGAGGAATGACCTTCTCACCAAAGATGTTTAAAACTTGCCATCCTTCAAGACCAGCTCTGTTACTGGATCACCTCAAACAGAAGCTATCTCTCTTGCCACTGAGCACCATAGCTCTTTATCTGAACCTTTCTTGTTATTTTCCTACACATCTCATCTCTTTTACTACGCTGTAATAAAGGGAGGCACGTTTGTATCCCAAATGGGTAGCATAGTGCTCAATAAATATCCATTAAACAAATGAATGAAGTATTTACACCAAAGCCCAGAGAAGGCTGTGGGGCCAGGAGCCGGGGGAGCCTGAGCCTCAACTCCTTGCTTTCCTGCTACTGAGCAACTCCCCTTCCCTTCCACCTACCTGTGCTGAATAGGACTGGGGCTTCCCGAAACCATCTTGGCAGCAGCAAGGCCATGAAGATAGAGAAGCCCACAATGAAGATATTTCGCCCAGAATCTATGTCAGCCAGGTAGAAGCTGGAGAATCCAGCAGACAAAACCACAGCCTGGGTCACCCCCAGCACCCCACCTGTCTCATACAGAAGAAATCAAGGGGGTCAGGAGGAATCAAGGGGGCTCACATAGTGTGGAGTATTGCAGGGCAAGCAGGTTGTAATGGGGAAAAAATAAAACCCAAGAGACTGATTTTTTTATTATTATTTTTTAGAACAAGTCTCACTCTGTCACCCAGGCTGGAGTACAATGGTGCAATCTCGGCTCACTGCAACCTCCGCCTCCTACTCCTGGATTCAAGCGATTTCTCCTGCCTCAGCCTCCCGAGTAGCTAGGATTACAGGCATGAGCCAGCATGCCTGGCTAATTTTTGTATTTTTATTAGAGACAGGGTTTTGTCATGTTGACCAGGCTGATCTCGAACTCCTGACCTCAAGTGATCTGCCTGCCTGGGCCTCCCAAAGTGCTGGGATACAGGTGTGAGCCACCATGCCCGGTCTGAGGTTTTCTGATTCTTCAGGAAGCCCAGAAGCCCAATCAAGAGACCAAGATGTTAGGCTGAGAAATTGAGACTGACACATGCTCATATCCATCCACTCATCCATCCATCCATCCATCCATCCATTCATCCAGGAAAGCTATTTAGAAAGAAAAGGTGCCATCCTAAAGAACTGATCGGGCCATACTGGGGAGTACCAGTTCAATACCAGCCCTGTTGATACATCCACTCACCAACCACAGGTAGCGGGATGGTGGTGAGGAGCTGAGCCAACCTTGGGGAGAGTCCAAGCCCCATGCAGAGTAGCCCCACTAAGTGAGCCACTTGCTGAGATCCAGCCTGCATGAAGAAAAGACACTGGAAAACACAACCACTTCCTCGGACTGTCCCAGGTCTTTGCCTTACTGGTTCCTTCTCATCATTTGGATCCCAGCTCAAATGTTACTCTTCCAAGAAGCCTCCCTGGCCAGTCTAAATGTGCCTCCTTTCCATCCTGCTATCCTGATTTTTTTATATAACACTTATCGCCTTCTGAAATTTTCTTCACTTTTTTTAAAATTTTTTATTTTTTGAGATGGAGTCTTGCTCTGTTGCCCAGGCTGGAGTACAGTGGTGTGGTCTTGGCTCACAGCAACCTCTGCCTCCCATGCTCAAGTGATTCTCCTGCCTCAGCCTCCCGAGTAGCTGGGATTATAGGTGCACGCCACCACACCCAGCTATTTTTAGTAGAGACAGGGTTTTACCATGTTGGCCAGGCTGGTCTTGAATTCCTAGCCTCAAGTGATCCGCCTGCCTTAGCCTCCCCACATGCTAGAATTACAACATGAGCCACCATGCCTGGCCC
>NW_020263443.1:0-2520 GCF_003255815.1 Theropithecus gelada | reverse complement strand
ACCTTTCTCCACCTCCTTGGTGACTCCAACTACTCACACTGTCATCATCCCTACACACTCACAGACGTCCACTTCCACCTCCATCCACTCAACACCAACAGACTTCATTCCTTCATCAACAACAGTCAAGGCTACAGGGTCCACACACACAGCCCCACCAAAGACAGGGACCACCAGTGGGACCAGCCAAGTCCACAGCTCATTCAGCACAGTCAAAACCTCTACATCCTTACGTTCACATGGTTCCTCCACACATCATCCAGAAATCACCCCAACTTCTACAATCGCAATTACTCCCAACCCCACTAGTACAGACACCGGAACCCCTGTGGCCCACACCACCTCGGCCACCAGCAGCAGGCCACCACCACCCTTCACCACACACTCCACACCTACAGGGAGCAGTCCCACCACTTCCAAAGGTCCTACGACTACGACATCTCTCAAGACGACCACCACCTATCAAACTCCATCACACCCTCAGACTACAATTCCCACTCACATTCCACCTTTCTCCACCTCCTTGGTGAACCCAAGTACTCACCCAGTCATCATCCCTACCCACGCACAGATGTCCACTTTCACCTATATGCACTCAATGCCAACAGGCACCATTCCTCCACAAACAACAGTCAAGGCCACAGGGTCCACCCACACAGCCCCACCAATGACGGCAACAACCAGTAGGACCACCCAAGCCCAAAGCTCCTTCAGCACAGCCAAAACGTCTACATCCCTACACTCACATGCTTCCTCCACACACCATCCAGAAATCACCCCAACTTCTACCATCATGATTACTCCCAAGTCCACCAGTGCAGGCACTGGCACCCCTGTGACCCACACCACCTCAGCCACCAGCAGCAGGCCGCCACCACCGGTCACAACACACTTCCCACCTACAGGGAGTAGTCCCCTCTTTTCCACAGGTCCTATGACTCCAACATCCTTCAAGACCACCACTACCTATCCAACCCCATCACACCCTCAGACCACACTTCGCACTCACGTTCCACCTTTCTCCACCTCCTTGGTGACTCCAAGCACTCACACAGTCATCACCCCTACCCACCCACAGATGTCCACTTCTGCCTCCATTCACTCAATGTCCACAGGCACCACTGTACCACCGACAACAGTCAGTGCCACAGGGTCCACCCACACAGCCCCACCGATGACGGGGACCACCAGTGGGACCAGCCAAGCCCACAGCTCATTCAGCACAGCCACAACCTCTACATCCCAACACTCACATGCTTCCTCCACACACCATCCAGAAATCACCCCAACTTCTACCACCACAAATAATCCCAAGCCCAACAGTACAGGCACTGGCACCCCTGTGACCCGCACCACCTCGGTCACCAGCAGCAGGCCACCCACACCCTTTACCACACACTCCCCACCTGCAGGGAGCACTCCCATCACTTCCACAGGTCCTACAACTGCAACATCCTTCCAGACCACCACTACCTATCCAACTCCATCACACCCTCAGACCACACTTCCCACTCACGTTCCACCTTCATCCACCTCGTCAGTGACTCCAAGTACTCACACAGTCATCACTCTTACCCATGCACAGATATCCACTTCTGCCTCAATCCACTCAACGCCAACAGACACCATTCCTCCACTGACAACGCACATGGCCACAGGGTCCACACGCACAGCCCTACCAATGACGGGGACCACCATTCAGACCAGCCAAGCCCATAGCTCATTCAGCACAGCCAAAAGCTCTACATCCCTCCACTCACATGCTTCCTCCACACACCATCCTGAAACCACACTAAATTCTACCACCATTATTCCCAAGTCCACTAGTGCAGGAACCAGCACCCCTGTGGCTCACATCACGCTGACCACCATCAGTGAGCCACACACACCCTTCACCACACATTCACCTTCAGGGAGCAGACCCAGCTCTTCCACAGGTCCTATGACTACAATATCCTTCAAGACTACCACTACCTATCCAACCCCCTCACAACCTCACACCACACTTCCCACTCATGTTCCACCTTTCTCCACCTCCTTGGTGACTTCAAGTACTCACGATGTCATCACCCCAACCCATGCACAGATGTACACTTCCACCTCCATCCACTCAACACCAAGAGGCACCATTCCTTCATCAACAACGGTCAAAGCAACAGGGTCCACACACACAGCCCCACCAAAGACAGTGACCACCAGTGTGACCAGCCAAGCCCACAGCTCATTTAGCACAACCAAAACCTCTACATCCCTATACTCACACACTTCCTCCACACACCATCCTGAAATCACCCCAACTTCTACCACCACGATTGCTCCCAATCCCACCAGTACAGGCACTGGAACCCCCGTGGCCCACACCACCTTGGCCACCAGCAACAGGCCACCACCACCCTTCACCACACATTCCCCACCTACAGGGAGCACTCCCATCACTTCCACAGGTCCTATAACTGTAACATCCTTCAAGACTACCACTACCTATCCAACCCCATCACACCCTCAGACCACACTTCCCAC
>NW_020263442.1:0-2520 GCF_003255815.1 Theropithecus gelada | reverse complement strand
CCACATCCTTTCAAATACTTGGATAGCCTTCCCAAGGGTAGGTACAAACAAGCCCAGGCTGAGAAGTTGGTGGCAGCTTGAAATCAGCCATGGAACAGCTGCACCACCAAAAATGGCAAACACTACAGGACAGACTCTGTTCCCGCCCCGACAGAGAGCCCCTTGTGTAACAACAACACACCGCTGCCCCATCCCTGAGCGGAGCGCTGTGTGTTGCAGCAGAGTGGGGACGGGTGTCTTCTTCCTTGGGCTACAGAATACATATTTCTTTCCTCAGCATATGGATCACTCTCAAGGATAGACCATATCTTAGGTCAAACGACAAGTCTTAAAACATTTTTAAAAATTGAAATAATATCAAACATCTTCTCTGATCACAATGGAATAAAACTAGAAGTTAGTAACAAGACAAATGTTGGAAACTATACAAACACATGGAGATTAAAGAATATGCTCTGGAATGACCAGTGGGGTCAATGAAGAAATTAAGAAGGAAACTGAAATCTTTCTTAGATGATAATGGAAACACAACATGTCAGAACCTACGGGATACGACAAAAGCAGTACTAAGAGGAATTTTATGGCTATAAACACCCACTTTTAAAAAGTAGAAAAGCATCAAATAAACAACGTAACAATGCACCTTAAAGAAATAGAAAAGCAAGAGCAAAGCAAACCCAAAATTATTAGAAGAAAAGAAATAATACAGATCAGAACAGAAATAAATGAAATTGAAATGAAAAAAACAAAGCATCAATGAAAAGAATAGTTGGTTTTTGGAAAAGATAAACAACATTGACAAACTTTTAGCCTAACTAAGACTGAGACAAAAAGAAGACCCACATGAATAAAATCAAAGATGAAAAAGGAAACATTACAACTGATACCGCAAAAATTCACAGGCTCACTAGTGGCTATTATAAGCAACTATCTACAAAGAAATAAGAAAACCAACTAAAAATGGATCAATTTCTAGACACATCCAGCCTATCAAGATTGAACCATGATGAAATCCAAAACTTGAACAGTAACAAATAATGAGATCGAAATGGTAATAAAAAGTCTCCCAGCAAAGAAAATCTGGGACCTAGTGCTTCACTGCTGAATTTTACCAAACATTTAAAGAAAAACTCACACCAACCTTACCCAAACTATTCCAAAACTAGAGAACTTAGCCAACTCTTCCAAACTCATTCTACAAGGCTAGCATTACTCTGATACCAAAACCAAAGATACATTCAAAACAGAGAACTACAGGTTAATATCACTGATGAATACTGATGCAAAAATCCTCCACTAAATATTAGCAAATTGAATTCAAAAATACACTAAAGTTGGGGTGCAGTGTCCCAGGTTCACTCAACCCTTCCCCTTTTCCTGTGTGTGTCTACTTTGGCTGTGCTCCTCGGGGGCAGCAGTGGTGGCAATGTTGGTGTGTGGGCCTCCCAGGACAAGGGGAAAGCGAGTGTGCCCTTCTCGCCTCCTTCCAGGTGTCTGTAGCCTGGCACCAGCTCTGGCCAGGTCTTCAAGCAAGGGACCTGGAGATGTTCTTTTCCAATTTCTGGACTGGGAAATAGAGGCAAATTCTGGGTACTAGAGTCAGAACTAAGACGAGGCTGAATCGGGGGAGTCTGGGGTCCTGAGAGGCAGAGACCTGAAACCTTCTAGAGCGTGTGGGGAGCTGGGTGTGTGTTCTGGCCAGTTGCTTTTCCCTCTGCCTCAATGTTCCAGGTACCCTTGGAGGGGCTGAGATCCTGGGGATGTCTGAAACCTGGCTGCATGGACTGGCCACCCTGATCCCCTTCTTGTAGGGACATTCACAGAACAAACAGGGCAGGGAGGTGGAGCGCAGCCCCTTCCCTTGGGACCTCAGAGAGTGCACCTCTTGGTCAGAGGTGAAATGGTGTCTGACCACTGGCTCCTGGAAGGGGTAAGAAATCTGAAGGTGGGGAAACCAAGAGCATAAGGGAGTCTGGGAGGGACCACAGAGGAAGGTGGCAAAGGAGGTGCAGGGGGAGTCAGCTCACCATGGCCTCCCGGCTCTCCAGGTCCTCCAGGATGCGTGACATGGGCTGAGGCACCTCCTCCTCCTCAGTGTCCAGATGTCCTCCTTCATCTCCTGTGGGGAGGTGGCCAGAGGGGTCCTCAGACAACCCAACTAGGGAGGTACTGTGGGCCCACCTCTCCCCACCCTCACTGTGTAACCCTGACCCAGCCCTTCCCCAGAGGGGAATGAGCTGCTGTTCTTTATTTTTCCTTTTAAGCACCAAGATCTTGCTATATTTCCCAGGCACAGTCCTGCTACCACTTGGTGTGGGAGTTCTGACCTGTTCCCTTTCTGATCTGGGCCAGTCCACCCATCCTTAGGCAACCTGGTGGCCCCTCAATCCCAGGAGGTCACCATATTCATGCCGAGCTTAGTGCAGACACCCGGTCGGCATGATGACCAGCTGTTCTAAAGGTCTCTTCCAGCTTCTCAATCCTATGCTGCTGACAGTCCCCCCTTCCTCCTGGGGCTGT
>NW_020263441.1:0-2521 GCF_003255815.1 Theropithecus gelada | reverse complement strand
ATATCTGTTCTCAGATTCCAAAGAAATAAGGCTAGCAAAGAGATCCAGGAAATGCAGATGTGACTCTGTGAGATGAATTAACAGAACGCTAAGCAGTTTCTCAGAAAGCTTCTTTCAAATTTCATCTGAGGATATTTGATTTTTCACCATAGCCCTCTAAGGGCTTCCAAATATCATTTGCCAATTCCACAAGAACTGTCTTAGTGAAAGGCTTCTTGAGGCGAAAGCTGTAACTCTGTGAGATGATTTCAGAGAACACAAAGAAGTTTCTCAGAAAGCTTCTTTCTCTTTGTTATTGGAGGATATTTCCTTTGGCCCTATAGTCTTCAAGGGGATCCGAAATATCTGTTCTAAGATTCCACAGAAATAAGGATAGCAAAGAGATCCACGAAATACAGATGTAACTCCGTGAGATGAATTAACAGAACAGTAAGCAGTTTCTCGGAAAGCTTCTTTCCAGATTTCATCTGAGGATATTTCGTTTTTCACCATAGCCCTCTATGGATTTCCAAATATCACTTTGCCAATTCCACAAGAACTGTCTTAGTGAAAGGCTTCTTGAGGGGAAAGCTGTAACTCTGTGAGATGATTTCACAGAAATCAAAGAAGTTTCTCAGAAAGTCTCTTTCTCTTTGTTATCGGAGGATATTTACTTTGGCCCTATAGTCTTCAAAGGGATCCGAAATATCTGTTTTCAGATTCCACAGAAATAAGGCTGGGAAAGAGATCCAAGAAATACAGATGTAACTCTGTGAGATGAATTAACAGAACACTAAGCAGTTTCTCCGAAAGTTTCTTTCCAGATTTCATCTGAGGATATTTCCTTTTTCACCATAGCCCTCTATGGGCTTCCAAAAATCACTTTGCCAATTGCACAAAAACTGTCTTAACGAAAGGCTTCTTGAGGGGAAATCTGTAACTCTGTGAGGTGATTTTAGAGAACACAAAGATGTTTCTCAGAAAGCTTCTTCCTCTTTGTTATAGGAGGATATTTCCTTTGGCGCTATAGTCTTCAAAGGGATCCGAAATATCTCTTCTCAGATTCCACAGAAATAAGGCTAGAAATGAGATCCATGAAATACAGATGTAACTCTGAGACTGGAAGTCACACATCAAAGAGCAGTTTCTCAGAAAGCCCCTTTCCAGATTGCATCTGAGCATATTTGCTTTTTCAGCATAGCCCTCTATGGGTTTCCAAATATCACTTTGCCAATTCCACAAGAAGTGTCTTGGCGAAAGGCTTCTTGAGGGGAATGCTGTAACTCTGTGAGATGATTTCGCAGAACACAAAGAACATTCTCAGAAAGCTTCTTTCTCTTTGTTATCGGAGGATATTTCCTTTNACTCTGTGAGGTGATTTTAGAGAACACAAAGATGTTTCTCAGAAAGCTTCTTCCTCTTTGTTATCGGAGGATATTTCCTTTGGCGCTATAGTCTTCAAAGGGATCCGAAATATCTCTTCTCAGATTCCACAGAAATAAGGCTAGAAATGAGATCCATGAAATACAGATGTAACTCTGAGACTGGAAGTCACACATCAAAGAGCAGTTTCTCAGAAAGCCCCTTTCCAGATTGCATCTGAGGATATTTGCTTTTTCAGCATAGCCCTCTATGGGTTTCCAAATATCACTTTGCCAATTCCACAAGAAGTGTCTTAGCGAAAGGCTTTTTGAGGGGAATGCTGTAACTCTGTGAGATGATTTCGCAGAACACAAAGAACATTCTCAGAAAGCTTCTTTCTCTTTGTTATCGGAGGATATTTCCTTTGGCCCTATAGTCTTCAAAGGGATCCGAAATATCTGTGTTCAGATTCCATAGAAATAAGGCTAGCAAAGAGATCGACGAAATACAGACGTAACTCTGTGAGATGAATTAACAGAACACTAAGCAGTTTCTCCGAAAGCTTCTTTCCAGATTTCATCTGAGGATATTTGCTTTTTCACCATAGCCCTCTACGGGCTTCCAAATATCACTTTGCCAATTCCACCAGAACTGTCTTAGCGAAAGGCTTCTTGAGGGGAAAGCTGTAACTCTGTGAGATGATTTCACAGAAATCAAAGATGTTTCTCAGAAAGCTTCTTTCTCTTTGTTATCGGAGGATATTTCCTTTGGCCCTATAGACTTCAAAGGGATCCGAAATATGTGTTCTCAGTTTCCACAGAAATAAGGCTAGCAAAGAGATCCACGAAATACAGATGTAACTCTGTGTGTGGAAGTCACACGTCACAGAGCAGTTTCTCAGAAAGCTTCTTTCGAGATTTCATCTGAGGATATTTGAAGTTTCACCATGGCCCTCTATGGGTTTCCAAATATCACTTTGCCAATTCCACAAGAACTGTCTTAGCGAAAGGCTTCCTGAGAGGAAAGCTGTAACTCTGTGAGATGATTTCACAGAACACAATGTCGTTACTCAGAAAGCTTCTTTGTCTTTGTAATCGGAGGATATTTCCTTTGGCCCTATACTCTTCAAAGGGATCAGAAATATCCGTTCTCAGAATCCACAGAAATAAGGCTAGCAAAG
>NW_020263440.1:0-2521 GCF_003255815.1 Theropithecus gelada | reverse complement strand
CAGTTACTCTGTAATCACAACACAAAGCAGACTAAGACATAGACTATGATTTTCACTGCACTCTTTTAAAAAGAATATCATGCTAAAGAGTCATAGTTTGCCAATTCTCTGAGATATGTATGAAAAACTCCAATAGTATGGCTGATGAAGTATCCTAAACTTTCTGATATAGGCAAGCCAAGAAAAATTATAACTAATATAATAAAACTCTGCAGAAAAATCCAAGCAGTGAACTCCTTTTGAGGTCATTAAAAATCAAATAATAAGACTTCTTAGGCAGATATAAAGATATGATGTACAGGTAGAACACATAAAAACAACAAGCAATTATATAACTAATTTTTACCCTAAAAAATTCAAGGACAGAAAAAATCATGCTGCTATAAAGACACATGCACACGTATGTTTATTGTGGCACTATTCACAATAGCAAAGACTTGGAATCAACCCAAATGTCCATCAGTGACAGACTGGCTTAAGAAAATATGGCACATATACACCATGGAATACTGTGCAGCCATAAAAAAGGATGAGTTCATGTCCTTGGAGGGACATGGATGCAGCTGGAAACCATCATTCTCAGCAAACTATCGCAAGAACAGAAAACCAAACACCACATGTTCTCACTCATAGGTGGGAATTGAACAATGAGATCACTCGGACACAGGAAGGGGAACATCACACTGGGTCCTATTGTGGGGAGGGAGTAGGGGGGAGGGATAGCATTAGGAGATATACCTAATGTAAATGACGAGTTAATGGGTGCAGCACACCAACATGGCACATGTATACATATGTAACAAACCTGCACGTTGTGCACATGTACCCTAGAACTTAAAGTATAATAATAATAATAATAAAGAAATGCTTTAAAATGTTTTTTTAAAAAAAAGAATGTTGAAATTTAGTTGTTGAAATTAAGTGATGACATACTACAATTTTTTTAAAAAAATATGATTGTAAAGAGATATAGGAAAAAAATGTAGGATACTAATATATTAAAAATGAGGCCGGGCGCGGTGGCTCATGCCTGTAATCTCAGCACTTTGGGAGGTTGAGGAGGGCAGATCACGAGGTCAGGAGATTGAGACCATCCTGGCCAACACAGTGAAACCTTGTCTCTACCAAAAATACAAAAAATTAGCCTGGAGTGGTGGCACGCTCTGGTAGTCTCAGCTACTCAGGAGACTGAGGTAGGAGAATTGCTTGAACCCAGGAGGCATAGGTTGCAGTGAGCCAAGACCACGTCACTGCACTCTAGCCTGGGTGACAGAGCGAGACTCCGTCATAAAAAAAGAAAAAAGAAACTTCCAGAAGGAGAAAAGAATCAATTAAATTAGGAAAAAAAGTAAAGAAAAATAAACCTATAGTAAGAAAGATGTGAATATTCATATTATTAAGGCTGAAAAAGTACCATATGATATTAGTAAATTTTTAAAACACATATATATGAATATCCTAGGTATTTTTGCACTTGCAGTTCCACACTAAACTGTTAACTTAACCTTTGTTAAACAACGGGAAAGCACAAACTGTGAATTGGCATTAAATCATAGAGATTTCATAACTATCTCCTAAAGCTTAATTTCTTTATATTTAAATATAATTGTATTTTCCTGTATTAAACTTAAAGTCTGTACTGTAGGATTTTAAATGTATAATATACAAGAAAAATAACTGAAATTACTTCACTTTAGTGTATCTGTCATTATCTGCTGTCCTACCCTCAAATATATTCACTCAAATATCATCACTTTTATAGAAAACATATATTTAAAATATAATTATTTTCTGAGAAGATGTTAATTACTCATGAACCAGATTTAATTGATTCCTTGAGGTCTGACAAATAATAAATATTCCTTTTTATATTTCTAATATTTCCTCCTATATAATTATAAATATTTATACACAGGTTTTACATCAATTTTTTCATATATGATGTCAATTTCTTTTACTAATGTTCAAAATTGGAATTGTATTATGTATGTATGTGTACATGTGTAACTTTCAAAAATCATAAGATTAAGATCTTTACTCAAGTTTATTTTAGCATCTACTTAATATAAATGAACTACAGAAGATAATTTGTCATTACTTATTTTATTGTTTAAACACAAGATTTTGAATTATAAAAATTCAAACTTTTCTGTGAGCCCCCAGTACTATTTTAAACATAGACAGAAAAATCATGTAAAATAAAGTGGGAAACTTTTAATACTGAATGAGTATTCTTCCATTTATTAGAAGATCTAATGTGTTAGACTATTCTTCATTTTTTTAAAGAGGATAATTTGACAGAATAATTTACGGAAACCCCAGTCTACTAAAATTAAAGAGAAGGAAAGAAATTAAAATTCCCAAACACCTTTATAAAGATTGCCAAAGGCCTTCATAAAAATATTTTAACCAAAGTGCTTTTGTCTTGGTTATGAGGTCTACTATTTTAATTAAATTTCTGCTTTTAGGTTTTATACTTTCTTTCTTTTAAATTTATATTTCTTCTTTTGTACTCCACTGT
>NW_020263439.1:0-2521 GCF_003255815.1 Theropithecus gelada | reverse complement strand
GAAATATGCCAGCGTGTGATTTAACCCATCGGCACCTGATGAACACAGTATGGTCAGATTGGCCACAGATGCTAAACACTATCTGAAGGTCATGCCTAGTCACTGACGTTTATCAGGGTAAAAGTGAAGTGATTTCAACGACAAAAGTACCTTTGAAATAATTTATCGATGTATTAGGTAAACCCAGTTTCAGAATGATAAAGAAAAAACATGACACAAAATAATGTGGCTAATTCACACTGGTCCGATTTCTAGCCTGAGGGTTTAAAATGGACTTAAAGTAACTGTCTTTAAACTGAACTCAAAGAATGCAAAAGCGGGAAGTTCAGAAAATAAAAGGCAAGAACAGGACTTTAAGTGCATTTTAAACCCATGGGCTAGAAATTGTACCACTGTTAATTAGTCGCATTATTTGGTCTAACATTTTTTCTTTATTATTCTGAAACTGGGCTTATGTAATACACTGATACATTCATACAATTTGGAAGAATCTGTTGAAGTCACAAGGACCCAATATTTACGCTCTTTCAGTGAATGCAGGCAAATCTGTTATTCATCAGTAAAATCGTATTTTAGTCTCCTGTTAATGTCATATTTATAAAAGTGTCATGACGATGCCAAATGCTGAAAATGGAGATGGTCTAGTAACTAGAAATCCCCACCCCAGGGAGCACACGTACATATCTCCCCACATCCTAATCCTGTGATGTGTTTTGGACACAGACGTTAGAACCTCATGAAGTTTTAACTGTTGAGTCTTTCCCAAGCATCATCAAGTTATGATTTAGGGAATGTGTGACTGAAATTCATTCATTCCTCATGCATAGGCACAATCACATAAATATTGCACAAAATACATCCCTAACTGAAACTGAGAGGTACAAAAACATTTCACTCTTGGTGAAGAAGTTTGTGAGGAAATACAACTCTGTGATTGTACAGACACATTTCCTGATAATACATTGACATTCACAAACAGTAGATTGCACTGCAGTTTGTAGACGTTTTAAGTTGCATAAACTTCTCCTTGATTTTCAAAGATAGTATAATACTCCTCCTTTCTGTTTCAACTAAGTACTCCTGCATATATTAGTTTATGATAATGTTTGTTATTATTTTTGAAAGTGTTTTGCATTCAAGGAAAAGAAGTAAATTAAATTTCTATGTCAGAGTAACCAAGGTGGTTGAAGAACAGGTATTAGCTAGAGAGGTCTAGATGGTAAAATCAGTCTTCAAGAAGCTCAGTGAACAGAGAGGAATGCCAGGTGTCACACAGCTTTCCTTCACTCTAATTCATTCTTGACTAGAGCCTGTATGCCTGTTCCAGGGACATTTAAACTCTTAAAGGATTTCTTATGATCCATACTAAATACATTAAGAAGAATGCCAGCCAGCGCCCTTTTGTGTACTTGGTGCTATAGTCATGTGATTAACACAGGTAACATGAACTCTGATTTTCAAATGTATTACAGATACCAATGCTCTAAGCTAGGAAAGGTTTTCCACATCCACAGTCAATGATGGGAGCCTTTCATTCCTTCCTCAGAAATAATCGCTTTTCAGGTGAGGGATAAAGAGTACAACTGCTGCAGCTCCTGATGCAATATCTTCAGGAGCCCAGAGCACACAGGAATCCTAAGGGAACTACCATAGTACAGCGCTCGTTCTTGGCACCGGATCCCACACATACCTGCTGGAGCAGGCCACTGTCCTCTTCTGTGAGATTTAAAAAGCTCCCCAAAACGTTATTACTCCCATCACCAGTACACAGAAAATGGGGGAAAGGCTGTTTCTAGTTCTCGGACTTTAAACAACTCTAATGTCAGTACTCACGGTGGCATATATTACAAAGTAATCAACAGTGCACACTTGAGGGCAAACCGCATATTGAGCTAATGAAGGGCTCGCTGTGATTAAGATTGGATCAAACAGTAGCAGAACATAAGCAAATTTTATCTGAATTCTGTAATGAACATACATGCTGCAATAACATTAGAAAAGCAAGGCAGCCTATTCCAAACCAGCGAGAATAGTTTTGTGCAAATAGTGGGTCTTTGGGTGTTTGAACTCCCACCACGTAAGGGCGAACTCGATATACATGCTAATGACCTACAATTAAGAAATTAAAAAAGAAAATGCTAAAGGATGCCAGAGTGAATCTCAGTGAAGGCCACAGAGACCCAATCTCTTTTAACTTTTTACAAATAAACTTAAACTATAAATTAGAAACACAAATAAACATGAATAGTTCTAACATTCGAATGAAGTAAATGGTGTAGGAGATGAACCCTATAACTTTCTTTTTAAAAAATGTCTTGATCAGCTCTTTGATGATGGTGATGTTTATCTCCTTCTTCTCCGCAGCCAAGCCCAGCAAAAGAACGGCACGCAGAGGTTGCTGCCCAAGCCTGGGTGCTCCTGGTGCTCCTGCGCGATGGGCTGTGCAGTAGGGTTGTCGTGGGGAGACCCCTCCCTGGCCTCTCCTTGCCCAGTCTCGGCGCTGTCGGTGAGGCTCACCTCA
>NW_020263438.1:0-2523 GCF_003255815.1 Theropithecus gelada | reverse complement strand
GTGTCCTCTTTTATTTCACTGAGCAGTGGTTTGTAGTTCTCCTTGAACAGGTCCTTTACATCCCTTGTAAGTTGGATTCCTAGGTATTTTATTCTCTTTGAAGCAATTGTGAATGGAAGTTCACTCCTGATTTGGCTCTCTGTTTGTCTGTTACTGGAGTATAATAATGCTTGTGATTTTTGCACATTGATTTTGTATCCTGAGACTTTGCTGAAGTTGCTTATCAGCTTAAGGAGATTTTGGGCTGAGACAATGCTGTATTCAGGAGACCCATCTCACACGCAGAGACATACATAGGCTCAAAATAAAGGGATGGAGGAAGATTTACCAAGCAAATGGAGAACAAAAAAAAGCAGGGGTTGCAATACTAGTCTCTGATAAAACAGACTTTAAACCATCAAAGATCAAAAGAGACAAAGAAGGCCATTACATAATGGTAAAGGGATCAATTCAACAGGAAGAGCTAACTATCTGAAATATATATGCACCCAATACAGGAGCACCCAGATTCATAAAGCAAGTCCTTAGAGACTTACACTCCCATACAATAATAATGGGAGACTTAAACACTCCACTGTCAACACTAGACAGATCAACAAGACAGAAAGTTAACAAGGATATCCAGGAATTGAACTCATCTCTGCAGCAAGCAGACCTAATNTGGAAACTGAACAACCTGCTACTGAATGACTACTGGGTACATAACGAAATGAAGGCAGAAATAAAGATGTTCTTTGAAACCAATGAGAACAAAGATACAACATACCAGAATCTCTGGGACACATTTAAAGCAGTGTGTAGAGGGAAATTTATAGCACTAAATGCCCACAAGAGAAAGCTGGAAAGATGAAAAATTGACACTCTAACATCACAATTAAAAGAACTAGAGAAGCAAGAGCAAACACATTCAAAAGCTAGCAGAAGGCAAGAAATAACTAAGATCAGAGCAGAACTGAAGGAGATAGAGACACAAAAACCCTCCAAAAAATCAATGAATCCAGGAGTTGGTTTTTTGAAAGGATCAACAAAATTGATAGACCGCTAGCAAGACTAATAAAGAAGAAAAGAGAGAAGAATCAAATAGACGCAATAAAAAATGATAAAGCGGATATCACCACCGACCCCACAGAAATACAAACTACCATCAGAGAATACTATAAACACCTCTATGCAAATAAACTAGAAAATCTAGAAGAAATGGATAATTTCCTGGACACTTACACTCTCCCAAGTCTAAACCAGGAAGAAGCTGAATTACTGAATGGACCAATAGCAGGCTCTGATATTGAGGCAATAATTAATAGCCTACCAACCAAAAAAAGTCCAGAACCAGAATGATTCACAGCCGAATTCTACCAGAGGTACAAGGAGGAGCTGGTACCATTCCTTCTGAAACTATTCCAATCAATAGAAAAAGAGGGAATCCTCCCTAACTCATTTTATGAGGCCAACATTATCTTGATACCAAAGCCTGGCAGAGACACAACAAAAAAAGAGAATTTTAGACCAATATCCCTGATGAACATCGATGCAAAAATACTCAATAAAATACTGGCAAACCGGATCCAGCAGCACATCAAAAAGCTTATCCACCATGATCAAGTGGGCTTCATCCCTGGGATGCAAGGCTGGTTCAACATACACAAATCAATAAACGTAATCCAGCATATAAACAGAACCAAGACAAAAACCACATGATTATCTCAATAGATGCAGAAAAGGCCTTTGACAAAATTCAACAGCCCTTCATGCTAAAAACCCTCAATAAATTCGGTATTGATGGAACGTATCTCAAAATAATAAGAGCTATTTATGACAAACCCACAGCCAATATCATACTGAATGGCCAAAAACTGGAAAAATTCCCTTTGAAAACTGGCACAAGACAGGGATGCCCTCTCTCACCACTCTTATTCAACATAGTGTTGGAAGTTCTGGCTAGGGCAATCAGGCAAGAGAAAGAAATCAAGGGTATTCAGTTAGGAAAAGAAGAAGTTAAATTGTCCCTCTTTGCAGATGACATGATTGTATATTTAGAAAACCCCATTGTCTCAGCCCAAAATCTCCTTAAGCTGATAAGCAACTTCAGCAAAGTCTCAGGATACAAAATCAGTGTGCAAAAATCACAAGCATTATTATACACCAGTAACAGACAAACAGAGAGCCAAATCATGAATGAACTTCCATTCACAATTGCTTCAAAGAGCATAAAATACCTAGGAATCCAACTTACAAGGGATGTAAAGGACCTCTTCAAGGAGAACTACAAACCACTGCTCAGTGAAATAAAAGAGGACACAAACAAATGGAAGAACATACCATGCTCATGGATAGGAAGAATCAATATCATGAAAATGGCCATACTGCCCAAGGTAATTTATAGATTCAATGCCATCCCCATCAAGCTACCAATGACTTTCTTCACAGAATTGGAAAAAACTACTTTAAAGTTCATATGGAACCAAAAAAAGACCCAGCATTGCCAAGACAATCCTAAGTCAAAAGAACAAAGCTGGAGGCATC
>NW_020263437.1:0-2522 GCF_003255815.1 Theropithecus gelada | reverse complement strand
TCCCCTCTCCCAGAAAGAGGGGTTTAATTAAAATCCCTGTCTCTCCTTGCCACCACCACAGATCTCATTCCCCCACCCCGTAAGCCAGCAGTTGCTAGGATTAAAGGAAAAGGAGGATTGTTTTAGACCAGCCCCTCCATGCCGGTCTGAAGCCTTTGACTTTGCCCACTTCCATGGTGGCCGTGTCACCAGATTCTCCATGCCAGCTCTGCGTCTGCACCGGGTCCCAGGCTCTGCACAGACTTCTCCAGCTGTCCATCCAGCACACCCATTTCCCCTTCTCCTTTGCAGATTGTCCTTCAATATCCAGCCACCCTCTCTGCAACCCAAGGCCTTCCGATCCAGCCATTCAGGGTGAGCTCAGCCATGCACTGGAGTCCTTGGCTCAGGTAATCCAGGCCCAAGCCGTTGACACCAACGATCTACTGGCTGTGAGGTCTGCACAGCCACTAGCTGCCCCAGCCACACCAGGGCCTGGGAGGGGAGGCAGAGGAAGCTGTGAAGCTGCCAACAGCTGTGCGGGGACAGGGGTCCCTGAGATGAGGAGGATGCCATGGAAGGAAATTCAGAGAAAGAGCCCCAGGGCTGGACGGGTCATGCCCAAAGCCTGCACTGCTGAGTTTTCCAGGTTTCTGAACTCAATCGCTGACCCACACAGCACATGTTTCCTGAGTGCTGACCCCGCGTGGCATTGGATAAGGCAATAAAGCAGGACCCCCACCTCTGCCCCACACACACAGGGGGCCTCCGTCCTTGCGGGAAGGCAGGCCTGGGTTCCCAGCTGGCACCACGAGCCTGGGAAGGGGGCCGTTTCAGACGGACAGTGGGTGCAGCCTTGCCAAAGCCCAGCAGTCACCTGCACTGCCACAGCCAGGCTGAATTCGGATCAACCACACAGAAACCTGACCCTCTCAAGGGCACACCTGAGCTCATTAGGGACAGACACGGTCTCCTGCTTATCTCCAACACTTTCTGGGCATGTCTAGTTACAAACAGATGACGCAGTCTTAGAAGCACAGATCCCAGGCCTCCCCCCGTGCTCCTGTCCTTGGTGCCGTTGACGGGAAGGGGCCGGTATGGCCGCGAGGCCGCACACCCACAGCCACCCTGCCGCTGAGACACAGGCCTTTGACGGTTACTTCTGCCAAAGAAATCTGCTCCATCTTGGAGCACACCATGGCGGGCAGGAAGCTCCACCCGGAGAAACAGCGATGCTTCTCCCCAGGGCCAATGGAGGACACCCCCTACCCTGAATTCAGCAGCTTACTTACATTCTGGAAAACATCTGAATTACGGGGAACACTAAAATGAAAAGGTCACGGAAGAAAGCTTAGAAGGCCGTGTGAAGTCTCAGCAAGTCCAAAGGTTTCTGAACCAAGACTGCTGGGGTCGACAACCTTACAGGGAAAGTTTCCACAGGGGCCTTCAACAAGCAACGCTCAGCAGAGAGTGCCACGCTCTGGGCAGAACTTCAGACACCACAAAGTCACATCAGAGCCAACAGCAACTGAAATACAGCGCTCTCCTAAGATGTGTGCGTTACCTGCAGAAAGTTACTAGACGCTAAGATGGGGGAAGAAAAGGATAAGGTTAGAAACAAATTTAAAGTAATTTCTGCATACAAAAAAATTCTATATCCACTTTCTTTCTGGGCTTAACAACTTTTACATGAGATGCACATCCCAGTTGGAAGGAGTCTGGGTTTTCCGTGGGTAGAGACGAGGGCTCTCCAGGAAATGTGAACCCTTTCTCACTCGCTGAGCCGCGTGCCCTGAGGCCATCCTGAC
The DNA here is from genome assembly GCF_003255815.1 of Theropithecus gelada. Classification (NCBI taxonomy): domain Eukaryota; kingdom Metazoa; phylum Chordata; class Mammalia; order Primates; family Cercopithecidae; genus Theropithecus; species Theropithecus gelada. Next base: position 735 of record NW_020263437.1, on the reverse strand, counting down.
CTGCCTGAGCATTTCCCTGCTCTGCCTCCAGCCAGCTCCTTCCGGCACTCACCTGGCTGCTCCCAGAGCCTGCACAGGCCCAGGATATCCTCTTCTGCTGCCGCCAGTCTTCTGCTGCTAAACTTTCCCTTTAGGGCAAATAAGTTGGAAACTAAAAAGTTATAAGACTCCCTTGGCTTTTTAAAAATTTTTCTTTTCAGAAAACAAAGAACACCAATTCTACTTCCATGATTTAATATGTTGCCCCCATCTGCATGTTCATGGATATGTGTTTTTATATATATTTTAAACAATACTTATAAAAGCATGTGCTGTTGGCTACAGTCAGTTTAATTACATTTGATGTAAGAAGTTTTAAATTCAGTGAATTCAGGCACTCAAAATTTAAGCCCTTTGACATCTATTAATCAAATGGAAATATGACAAGTAGACATTACAAAAATCAAGATAAGTGTTCAATAAAAATCCTGGACTTTTAGATATTTTCACAAATGTAATGTATATATTAGTACACAAACTTGAGCATTTTCACAAATCTTTGAACTCAAATTCCATTCTTAACTTTTATAGGTAAATGAATATCCATATGTGATTTTAAGCAGCTCAAGCATCAGCTCTTAAAAACAAGCAGAAACGCTGTGGGCAAATTCCACTGAACAGCAAATAACGGAACTGCACCCAACAACCCAGGTACCTCCCCTGAGGCATCTAGAACATGAGGATTAGGAGCAGCCT
>NW_020263436.1:0-2524 GCF_003255815.1 Theropithecus gelada | reverse complement strand
TCAGATGAAATCTGGAAAGAAGCTTTCTGAGAAACTGCTCTGTGATGTGTGACTTCTACTCACAGAGTAACATCTGTATTTCGTGGATCTCTTTGCTAGCCTTATTTCTGTGGAAAATGAGAGCAGATATTTCGGAACACTTTGAAGACTATAGGGCAAAAGGAAATATCCTCCGATTACAAAGAGAAAGAAGCTCTCTGAGAAACTTCTTTGTGTTCTGTGAAATCATCTCACAGAGTTACAGCTTTCCTCTCAAGAAGCCTTTCGCTAAGACAGTTCTTGTGGAATTGCCAAAGTGATATGTGGAAGCCCATAGAGGGCTATGGTGAAAAAGGAAATATCCTCAGATGAAATGTGGAAAGAAGCTTTCTGAGAAACTGCTCTGTGATGTGTTACTTCTACTCACAGAGTTACATCTTTATTTCGTGAATCTCCTTGCTAGCCTTATTTCTGTGGAATGTGAGAACAGATATTTGGGATCCCTTTGTAGACTATAGGGACAAAGGAAATATCCTCCGATAACAATGAGAAAGAAGCTTTTTGAGAAACTTATTTTTGTGTTCTGTGAAATCATCTCGCAGAGTTACAGCTTTCCCCTCTAGAAGCCTTTCGCGACGACAGTTCCGGTGGAATTGGCAAAGTGATATTTGGCAGCCCATAGAGGGCTATTTTGAAAAAGGAAATATCCTCAGATGATATCTGGAAAGAAGCTTTGTGAGAAACTGCTTAGTGTTCAGTTAATTCATCTCACAGAGTTACATCTGTATTTCGTGGATCTCTTTGCTAGCCTTATTTCTGTGGAATCTTAGAATAGATATTTCAGATCCCTTTCTTTGAAGACTATAGGGCCAAAGGAAATATCCTACGATAACCAAGAGAAAGAAGCTTTCTGAGAAACTTCTTTGTGTTCTGTGAAATCATCTCACAGCGTTACAGCTTTCCTCTCAAAAAGCCTTTCGGTAAGACAGTTCTTGTGGAATTGGCAAAGTGATATTTGGAAGCCCATAGAGGGCTATGGTGAAAAAGCAAATATCCTCAGATGAAATCTGTAAAGAAGCTTTCTGAGAAACTGCTCTGTGATGTGTGACTTCTACGCACAGAGTTACATCTGTATTTCGTGGATCTATTTGCTAGCCTTATTTCTGTGGAATCTGAGACCAGATATTTCGGATCACTTTGAAGACTATAGGGCAAAAGGAAATATCCTCCGATAACAAAGAGAAAGAAGCTTTCTGAGAAACTTCTTTGTGTTCTGTGAAATCATCTCACAGAGTTACAGCTTTCCCCTCAAGAAGCCTTTCGGTAAGACAGTTCTTGTGGAATTGGCAACGTGATATTTGGAAGCCCATAGATGGCTGTGTTGAATAAGGAAATATCCTCAGATGAAATCTGGAAGGAAGCTTTCTGAGAAACTGCTTAGTGTTCTGTTAATTCATCTCACAGAGTTACATCGGTATTTCGTGGATCTCTTTGCTAGCCTTATTTCTGTGGAATCTGAGAACAGATATTTCGGATCCCTTTGTTTGAAGACTACAGGCCAAAGGAAATATCCTCCGATAACAAAGAGGAAGAGGCTTTCTGAGAATCTTCTTTGTGTTCTGTGAAATCATCTCACAGAGTTACACCTTTCCCCTGAAGAAGCCTTTCGCTAAGACAGTTCTTGTGGAATTGGCAAAGTAATATTTGGAAACCCATAGAGGGCTATGGTGAAAAGGAAATATCCTCAGATGAAATCTGGAAAGAAGCTTTCTGAGAAACTGCTCTGTGATGTGTCACTTCTACTCACAGAGTTACATCTCTTTTTCGTGGATCTCTTTGCTAGCCTTATTTCTGTGGAATCTGACAACAGATATTTGGTATCCCTTTGAAGACTATAGGGCCAAAGGAAATATCCTCCGATAACAAAGAGAAAGAAGCTTTCTGAGAAACTTCTTTGTGTTCTGTGAAATCATCTCACAGAGTTACAGTTTTCCCCTCAAGAAGCCTTTCGCTCAGACAGTTCTTGTGGAATTGGAAAACTGATATTTGGAAGCCCATAGAGGGCTATGGTGATAAAGGAAATATCCTCAGATGAAATCTGGAAAGAAGCTTTCTCAGAAACTGCTTAGTGTTTTGTTAATTCATCGCAGAGAGTTACAAGTGTATTTCGTTTATATTTTTGCTGGCCTTATTTCTGTGTAATCTGAGAACAGATATTTCAGATCCCTTTGAAGACTATAGGGCCAAAGGATATATCCTCCGATAACAAAGAGAAAGAAGCTTTCTGAGAAACTTCTTTGTGTTCTGTGAAATCATCTCACAGAGTTACTGCATTCCCTTCAAGAAGCCTTTCGCTAAGACAGTTCTTGTGGAATTGGCAAAGTGATATTTGGAAGCTCATAGAGGGCTATGGTGAAAAAGGAAATATCCTCAGATGAAATCTGGAAAGAAGCTTTCTGAGAAACTGCTCTGTGATGTGTGACTTCTACTCACAGAGTAACATCTGTATTTCGTGGATCTCTTTGCTAGCCTTATTTCTGTGGAA
>NW_020263435.1:0-2524 GCF_003255815.1 Theropithecus gelada | reverse complement strand
GTCTTCTGTGTCGCTCGCGCTGGGAGTTGGAGACTGGAGCTGTTCCTGTTCCAATACCTGGTTTATATACGCTTCCAGAAATCATTTTCTTGCCTCCTTCACGAGTTTGTTGTCATGCTTGCAGTGGTCTTACCCACTCCAATACGATAAGACATTCATAGTTCTTGGTTGCATTATTGTACGTTCAAAATCATTGATCCAGCTGGACAACATTAAAGTGGTAGGAACTCAACCTTAGTTGTTGAATCCCTGTTTCACCCACTGTTTTGAAATGGCTCTTTTATCATCGCCTACATCCCCACTCAATTTTGTATGTAACTCTCTTCTTTTACTTTTCTTCCATTGAGTTGTTTATACCTGTACCACTACTGCAGTATTTTAATTGCTGTAGCTTAATGGTATTTGAAATGTGAAATAATGCTTGCCCTCCCTCACTGATTTCTCCTTTTCTATCAATTCTGACACGTTTGTCTTTCAGATGAACTGCAGAATCATTTGATCAGGTGCTAAAATACTCCTGTTGAGATACTAGTTACTATTTTTATATTACATGTTAACTCTGGGACAATAGCCATCTATTTTAGAATCTCTCAATCAAAAAAAAAAAAGCCACTCCTCAATTCCTCAAGTCTTTTAACGTATCCTGCACAATGACTGGTTTTTTGCTACATATTAGTTCTTCACATTCAAATTAAATTTATTCATGGGCATTTTTATTTTTCCATTCCATTGCTGACACGTGTTTGCTTTTACTCCACTATGTTTTTCACGCAAGTCAAACAACCTCTGTTTGCAAACCATATGATTCCATACCTAGAAAATCCCGGACACTCTACCCAAAAGTTCCTTGATCTTATAAACAACTTCAGGAAATTTTCAGGATACAAAATTAATGTACCTAAAGCAGGAGCGTTTCTGTACATCAACTACCTTGAAGCTCAGAGCCAAATCAGAAGCACAATCCCATTCACAATTGCCACAAAAAGAATAAAATACCTAGGAATACAGCTAACTAGGGAGTAGAACAATCTCTGCTATGAGAACTACAAAACACTGCTCAAAGAAATCAGAGATGACACAAACTAAAAATCATTCTATGCTTATGAACAGGAAGAAGCAATATTTTCAAAATAGCCAAACTGATCAGAGCAATCTATAGATTCAATGGTGTTCCTACTAAACTACGAATGACATTCTATATGGAATTAGAAGAAAACTATTTTAAAATTCATGTGGGATGGTTGCAGGGATCTGGCAAGATAGCCTAATAGGAAAAGCGTTGGTCTGCAGTTCCCAGCAAGACCAACACAGAAGGCAAGGGATTTCTGCATTTCCAACTGAGGTACCCAGTTCGTCTTATTGGGACTGGTTAGGCAGTGAGTGCAGCCCACGGAGGGCAAGCAGAAGCAGGGTGGGGCATTGCCTACCCGTGAAATGCAAGGAGTCAGGAATCTCCCTCCCCAAGCCAACGGAAACTGTAACGTACTGTGCTATCTGGTCCAGATTCTACGCTTCTCCCACAGTTTTTGCAATCTGCAGATGAAAAGATTCCCTCTTGTGCCAACACCAGCAGGACCCTGGGTTTCAAGCACAAAACTGGGCAGTTGTTTGGGCAGACACTGAGCTAGTTGCAGGAGTTTTATGTTTTTTTTGGTACCCCAGTAGCACCTGGAACCCAGTGTCACACAACTGTTTGCTCTCCTGGAAAGGGGGCTGAATCCAGGGAACCAGGTGGTCTTGCTCAGCAGGTGCAGTCCTATGGAGCCCAGCAAGCTAAGAATCACTGGCTTGAAATTCTCATTGCCAGTCCAGCTGTCTGATGTCTACTTGTGACTATTGAGCTTGGTGGGAAGAGGGGTATCCACTATTGCTGAGGCTTGAGTAGGCGATTTTCCCCTGACAATGTTAAGGAAACCTGGAAGCTCGGAATGGGCGGAACTCATCACAGGGTGGCAAAGTGGCTGTGGCCAGATTGCCTCTCTAGATTCCTCCTCACTGGGCAGGGCATCTATGAAAGAAAGGCAGAGGCCCAGTCAGGGGTGTATAGATAAAACTGCCATCTCCCTGAGATAGAGCACCTGGGGGAAGGGATGGCTGTGGGTGCAGCTGCAGTGGACTTAAATGTCCCTGCCTGCCGTCTCTGAAGAGAAGAGCAGATCCTGACAAGGAGGTTTCTCCCAGCATAGTGCTTGAGCTCTGCTAAGGGACAGACTGCCTCCTCAAGTGGGTCCCTGACCCCCATGCCTCCTGACTGGGAGAGACCTCCCAGCAGGGATCCACAACCACCTCATATAGGACAGCTCTGGCTGGCATCAGGCCAGTGCCCCTCTGGGACAAAGCTTCCAGAGGAAGAGGCAGGAAGCAATCTTTGCTGTTCTGCAGCCTCCACTGGTGATGCCCAGGCAAACAGGGTCTGGAGTGGTCCTCCAGCAACCTGCAGCAGACCTGCAGAAGACGGGCCTGGCTGTTAAAAGAAAATCTGACAAAGGGCTAATATCCAGAACCTACAAAGAACTCAAACAAA
>NW_020263434.1:0-2524 GCF_003255815.1 Theropithecus gelada | reverse complement strand
CGTTTCTGTCACAGGTGAGGAAACCCCATGCCTGTCCCATGTCTTATAATCCCAGAGCCATAGCTGAGGAACTTGCTGCTGATGATGGAGAGAAGCATGGACAGGTTCAGAGAGAAGACCAAGCTTCGGTGTGAGGGCGGGATCAGGACGGAGGATGGCAGAGAGGGCACCTCCAAACCCTCCTGCATGGCCTGCGTGGTGGTCCGCGGTCAGGGCTCCAGACACCCAGGCAGATGAAGAAACTGGTCAGGACAGACCCAGAGGAGGGAGACTGGGCTCAGTTTGGGGAGATCAGAGGTTCCCTCAGCCCCTCAACCTTACCCATTCACCAGAAGCCCATCCTGGCCTCTCACCCACACAGAGATATCATCACCAGCAACCCTTACAACCTTTTCTTTTCATTTGAAAAAGTATTTGTTGAGGTTAAAAATACCTATAAAATTGACCACCTTTACCATTTTTAAGTGTAAAGTCTAGTGGTCATAAATACATTTATATTCTGTTCTGTTTTTTGTTTTGTGTTGTTTTTACCCTCCATCATTCCCTTCCTGGCCTCTGATAGCCACCATTCTACTCTCTACCTTCTTGAGATCCACTTTAGAGCTCTTGCATAAGGGTGAAAATTGGGATTCTTTGTAATGAGCTCCAGTTCCATCCATGTGGCTGCAAATGTCAGGATGTTACTATCTCTATGGATGAGTAGTCTCCACTGTGTGTATGTACTACAGTCTCTCTATTCATTCATCCACTGATGGGCAGTTAGGTTGACTCCACATCTTGGCTAGTGTGAACTGTGCTGGAACAGTCATGGGAGTGCAGATAGAACTTCGATACACTGAAGTCCTTTCCTTTAGATGTAAACCCAGTAGTGAATTTGTGAATACTATGAAAATTCTCTTTTTAGTCTTTTGTTTGGTTTTTGTTTGGTTTTTGTTTTGTTTTTGTTTTCGAGGGAGAGCTTTCCTCTGTAGCCCAGGCTGGAGTGCAAGTGACACAATCCAGGCTCATTGCAACCTTCTGGGAGGCAGAGGCCTCCTGGATTCAAATGATTCTTCTGCCTCAGCCTCCCTGGGAGCTGGGATTACAGGTGCATACCACAACGCCTGGCTACGTTTCGTATTTTTTAGTACAGACAGGGTTTCCCCATGTTGGCCAGGCTGCTCTCAAACTCCTGACCTCAAGCCAGGTGCCCGCCTCGCTCTCCCAAAGTGCTGGGATTACAGGCATGAGCCACCATGCCCAGTCTCTTTTTAGTTTCTTTATGAACTTCCATACTTTTCTGCATAATGGCTGTACTAATTTACCTTCCTACCAACAGGGTACCAGGGTTCTCCTTTCTCTACCATCTTGCCAGCATTTGTTTTCCCTGTCTTGCAGATAAAAGCCGTTGTAATGGGGTGAAATGATAATTCATTGTGATTCTAATTTGTACTTCTCTGATAATGAGTGTTAATAAACAGTGTTTCATACACATGATGGCCATTTATATGTTTTGTTTGTGGAGAAATGTCTGTTCATGTCTTTTGCTCATTTTTTAGTTAAATTATTTGTTTTATTGAGTTATGTGAGCTTCTTATATTTCCAGTTATAAATCCCGTCTCAGACGCACAGTTTGCAAATATTTGCTCGCATTCTGTGGGTTGTCTCTTCACTTTGTTGGTTGCTTGTTTTGCAGTGCAGAAGCTGCTTAGTTTGATGTAATCCCTGTGGTCTGTTTTTTGCTTTGATTACTTGTGCTTTTGAGGTTTTAAACAAAATGTCTTTTCTTAGACAAATGACCTGAAGCATTTCCCCAATATTTTCTTCTACATGTTTCACAGGTTCAGGACTTAGACTCATGTATTTAATTCATTTGGATTTGACTTTTGTGAATGGTGAGAGGTAGAGGTGCAGTTTCATTCCCTGCATGCAGATAACCTGTTTTCCCCACATCGTTTATTGAAAAGACTGTCCTTTCCTGATTGTAGGTTCTTGACACTTTTGTCAAAATGCATTGGATTGGCTGGGCATGGTGGCTCACACCTGCAATCCCAGCACTTTCAGAGGCCAAGGTAGGCGGATCACCTGGGATCAGGAGTTAGAGGCCCGCCTGGCCAACATAGTAAAACCCTGTCTCCACTAAAAGTACAAAAATTAGCTGAGCATGGTGGTCAGCTCCTGTCATACCACTACTCAAGAGTCTGAGGCAAGAGAATTACTTGAATTCAGGAGACGGAGGTTGCTGTGAGTCAAGAATGCACCTCTGCACTCCAGCCTGGGTGACAGAGCAAGATTCCATCTCAAAAAAAAAAAAAAAAAAAAAAGCCATTGAATGTAGATGCATAGATTATATCTGTGTTCTTCATTTTTCTCCATTGTTCTATGCACTTTTCTTTATGCCAACATCATGCTGTTTTGTTTACTATAGCTCTGTAACATATTTTTAAGTCAGGTAATGTGTGTTCCTGTTTTCCCTCTATATCTTAAAGTCTCGAGATAATGGGTAACACATACAAAAATTATGGAGAAGAGGATCCCAGGACTC
>NW_020263433.1:0-8677 GCF_003255815.1 Theropithecus gelada | reverse complement strand
GAGAATCAAGAAATACAGATGTAACTCTGTGAGTGGAAGTCACACATCACAAAGCAGTTTCTCAGAAAGCTTCTTTCCAGGTTTTCTCTGAGGATATTTTCTTTTTCACCATAGCCCTCTATAGGCTTCCAAATATCACCTTGCCAATTCCAAAAGAACAGGCTTAGCGAGCGGCTTCTTGAGAGGAAAGCTGTAACTCTGTGAGATGAATTAACAGAACACTAAGCAGTTTCTCAGAAAGCTTCTTTCCAGATTTCATCGGACGATATTTCCTTTTTCACCATAGCCCTCTAGGGGCTTCCAAATATCACTTTGCAAATTCCACAAGAACTGTCTTAGCGAAAGGCTTCTTGAGGGGAAAGCTGAAACTCTGTGACACGATTTCACAGAACACAAAGTAGTTTCTCAGGAAGCTTCTTTCTCTTTGTTATCAGAGGATATTTCCTTTGGCCCTATAGTCTTCAAAGGGATCCGAAATATCCGTTCCGTGATTCCACAGAAATAAGGCTAGCAAAGAGATCCACGAAATACAGATGTAACTCTGTGAGTGGAAGTCACACATGACAAACCAGTTTCTCAGAAAGCTTCTTTGCAATGTATTCCTGGGGAAATTTTCTTTTTCACCATAGCCCTCTATGGGCTTCCAAATATGACTTTGCCAATTCCACAAGAACAGGCTTGGCGAGCGGCTTCTTGAGGGGAAAGCTGTGACTCTGTGAGATGAATTAACAGAACACTAAGCCGTTTCTCAGAAAGCTTCTTTCCAGATTTCATCTGACGATATTTCCTTTTTCACCGTAGCCCTCTATGGGCTTTCAAATATCCCTTTGCAAATTCCACAAGAACTGTCTTAGCGAAAGGCTTCTTGAGGGGAAAGCTGTAACTCTGTGAGATGATTTCACAGAACACAAAGAAGTTTCTCAGAAAGCTTCTTTCTCTTTGTTATCGGAGGATATTTCCTTTGGCCTTATAGTCTTAAAAGGGATCCGAAATATCTGTTCTCAGATTCCACAGAAATAAGGCTAGCAAAGAGATCCTCGCAATACAGATGTAACTGTGTGAGTGGAAGTCACACGTCACAAAGCAGTTTCTCAGAAAGCTTCTTTCCAGTTTATCTCTGAGGATATTTTCTTTTTCACCTTAGCCTTCTATAGGCTTCCAAATATCACTTTGCAAATTCCAGAAGAACTGTCTTAGCGAAAGACTTCTTGAGGGGAAAGCTGTAACTCTGTGAGATGAATTAACAGAATACTAAGAAGTTTCTGAGAAAGCTTCTTTCCAGATTTCATCTGAGGATATTTCCATTTTCACCATAGCCCTCTATGGGCTTCCAAATATCCCTTTGCAAAATCCACAAGAACTGTATTAGCGAAAGGATTCTTCAGGGGAAAGCTGCAAATCTGTGAGAATGTTTCACAGAACACAAAGAAGTTTCTCAGAAAGCTTCTTCCTCTTTGTTATCGGAGGATATTTCCTTTGGCCCTATAGTCTTAAAAGGTATCGGAAAAATCTGTTCTCAGATTCCACAGAAATAAGGCTGGTAAAGAGATCCACGAAATACAGATGTAACTCTGTGAGTTGGAGTCACACATGACAAAGGAGTTTCTCAGAAAGCTTCATTGCAGTTTTTCTCTGAGGATATTTAATTTCTCACCTTAGCCCTCTATGGGCTTCCAAATATCACCTTGCAAATTCCACAGGAACTGTCTTAGCAAAAGACGTCTTGAGGGGAAAGCTGTAACTCTGTGAGATGATTTCCCAGAACATAAAGAAGTTTTCAGAAAGCTTCTTTCTCTTTGTTATCGGAGGATATTTCCTTTGGCCCTATAGTCTTCAAAGGGATCCGAAATATCTGTTCTCAGATTCCACAGAAATAAGGCTAGCAAAGAGATCCACGAAATACAGACGTAACTCTGTGAGTGGAAGTCACACATCACAAAGCAGTTTCTCAGAAAGGTTCTTTCCAGTTTTTCTCTGAGGATATTTTCTTTTTCACCGTAGCCCTCTATGGGCTTGCAAATATCACTTTCCCAATTCCACAAGAACAGGCTTAGTGAGCGGCTTCTTGAGCGGAAAGCTGTAACTCTGTGAGATGAATTAACAGAACACTATGCAGTTTCTCAGAAAGCTTCTTTCCAGATTTCATCTGACCGTATTTCCTTTTTCACCATAGCCCTCTATGGGCTTCCAAATATCACTTTCCAATTCCACAAGAACTCTCTTAGGGAAACGCTTCTTGAGGGGAAAACTGTAACTCAGTGAGATGATTTCACAGAACACAAAGAAGTTTCTCAGAAAGCTTCTTTCTCTTTGTTATCAGAGGATATTTCCTTTGACCCTATACTCTTCAAAGGGATCCGAAATATCTGTTCTCAGATTCCAGAGAAATAAAGCTAGGAAAGAGATCCACGAACTACAGATGTAACTCTGAGAGTGGAAGTCACACATCACAAAGCAGTTTCTCAGAAAGGTTCTTTCCAGTTTTTCTCTGAGGATATTTTCTTTCTCACCATAGCCCTTTATGGGCTTCCAAATATCACTTTGCCAATACCACAAGAACAGGCTTAGCGAGCGGCTTCTTGAGGGTAAAGCTGTAATTCTGTGAGATGAATTAACAGAACACTAAGCAGTTTCTCAGAAAGCTTCTTTCCAGATTTCATCTGACGATATTTCCTTTTTCACCATAGCCCTCTACGGGCTTCCAAATATCCCTTGGCAAATTCCACAAGAACTGTCTTAGCGAAAGGATTCTTGAGGGGAAAGCTGTAACTCTGTGAGATGATTTCACAGAACACAAAGAAATTTCTCAGAAAGCTCTTTTCTCTTTGTTATCGGCAGATATTTCCTTTGGCCCTATAGTCTTGAAAGGGATCCGAAATATCTGTTCTCAGATTCCAGAGAAATAAGAGTAGCAAAGAGATCCACGAAATACAGATGTAACTCTGTGAGTGGAAGTCACACATCACAAAGCAGTTTCTCAGAAAGCTTCTTTCCAGTTTTTCTCTGAGGGTATTTTCTTTTTCACCATAGCCCTCTATAGGCTTCCAAATATCACTTTGCCAATTACAAAAGAACAGGTTTTGCGAGCGGCTTCTTGAGAGGAAAGCTGTAACTCTGTGAGATGAATTAACAGAACACTAAGCAGTTTCTCAAAAAGCTTCTTTCCAGAGTTCATCTGATGGCATTTCCTTTTTCACCATAGCCCTCTAGGGGCTTCCAAATATCACTTTGCCAATTCCACAAGAACTGTCGTAGCGAAAGGCTTCTTGAGGGGGAAGCTGTAACTCTGTGAGATGATTTCACAAAACACAAAGAAGTTTCTCAGAAAGCTTCTTTCTCTTTGTTATCGGACGATATTTCCTTTGGCCCTATAGTCTTCAAAGGGATCCGAAATATCTGTTGTCAGATACCACAGACATAAGGCTAGCAAAGAGATCCACGAAATACAGATGTAACTCTGTGAGTGCAAGTCACACATCACAAAGCAGATTCACAGAAAGCTTCTTTCCAGTTTTTCTCAGAGGATATTTTCTTTTTCACCATATCATTCTATGGGCTTCCAAATATCACTTTCCCAATTCCACAGGAATAGGGTTAGCGAGCGGCTTCTTGAGGGGAAATCTGTAACTCTCTGAGATGAACTAACAGAACACCAAGCAGATTCTCAGAAAGCTTCCTTCCACTTTTTCTCTGAGGATTCTTTCTTTTTCACCATAGCCCTATAAGGGCTTGCAAATATCACTTTGCCAATTCCAGAAGAACAGGCTCAGCGAGCGGATTCTTGGGGGGAAAGCTACAACTCTGTGAGATGAATTAACAGAACACTAAACAGTTTCTCAGAAAGCTTCTTTCCAGATTTCATCTGACGATATTTCCTTTTTCACCATAGCCCTCTACGGGCTCCCAAACATCACTTTGCAAATTCCACAAGAACTGCCTTAGCGAAAGGCTTCTTGAGGGGAAAGCTGAACTCGGTCACAGGATTTCACAGAACACAAAGAAGTTTCTCAGAAAGCTTCTTTTTCTTTGTTATCGGAGGATATTTCCTTCGGCCCTATAGTCTGCAAAGGAATCCGAAATATCTGTTCCGTGATTCCACAGAAATAAGGGTAGCAAAGAGATCCACGAAATACAGATGTAACTCTGTGAGTGGAAGTCACACATGACAAAGCAGTTTCTCAGAAAGTTTCTTTCCAATTTATTTCTGGGGACATTTTCTTTTTCACCCTAGCCCCCTATGGGCTTCCAAATATGACTTTCCCAATTCCACAAGAACAGGCTTGGCGGGCGGCTTCTTAAGGGGAAAGCTGTGACTCTGTGAGATGAATTAACAGAATACTAAGCAGTTTCTCAGAAAGCTTCTTTCCAGATTTCATTTGATGATATTTCCTTTTTCACCGTAGCCGTCTATGGGCTTCCAAATATCCCTTTGGAAATTCCACAAGAACTGTCTTAGCGAAAGGCTTCTTGAGGGGAAAGCTGTAACTCTGTGAGATGATTTCACAGAACACAAAGAAGTTTCTCAGAACGCTTCTTTCTCTTTGTTATCGGAGGATATTTCCTTTGGCCTTATAGTCTTCAAAGGGATCCGAAATATCTGTTCTCAGATTCCACAGAAATAAGGCTGGCAAAGAGATCCACGAAATACAGATGTAACTCTGTGAGTTGGAGTCAAACATGACAAAGGAGTTTCTCAGAAAGCTTCATTCCAGTTTTTCTCTGAGGATATTTAATTTCTCACCATAGCCCTCTATGGGCTTCCAAATATCACTTTGCAAATTCCACAGGAACTGTCTTAGCAAAAGGCTTCTTGAGGGGAAATCTGTATCTCTGTGAGATGAACTAACAGAACACTAAGCAATTTCTCGGAAATCTTCCTTCCAGTTTTTCCCTGAGGATATTTTCTTTTTACCGTAGCCCTCTACGGGCTTCCAAATATCACTTTGCGAATTCCAGAAGAACAGACTTAGCGAGCGACTTCTTGAGGGGAAAGATGTAACACTGGGCGATGAATTAACAGAACACTAAGCAGTTTCTCAGAAAGCTTCTTTCCAGATTTCATCTCACGATATATCCTTTTTCACCATACCTCTCTATTGGCTTCCAAATATCACTTTGAAAATTCCACAAGAACTGTCTTAGTGAAAGGTTTCTTGAGGGAAAGCTGTAACTCTGTGACATGATTTCACAGAACACAAAGAAGTTTCTCAGAAAGCTTCTTTCTCTTTGTTATCGGAGGATATTTCCTTTGGCCCCATAGTCCTCCAAGGGATCCGAAATATATGTTCTCAGATTCCACAGAAATAAGTCTAGCAAGAAATCCACGAAATAGAAATATAACTATGTGAGTTGAAGTAACACATCACAAAGCAGTTTCTCAGAAAGCTTCTTTCCAGTTTTTCTCTGAGGATATTTTCTTTCTCACCATAGCACTCTATGAGCTGCCAAATATCACTTTGCCAATTCCACAAGAACGGGCTTACCCAGCGGCTTCTTGAGGGAAAAGGTGTAACTCTGTGAGATGAATTAACAGAACACTAAGCAGTTTCTCAGAAAGCTTCTTTCCAGATTTCATCGGTGGATATTTCCTTTTTCACCATTGCCCTCTATGGGCATCCAAATATCACTTTGCAAATTGCAGGAAAACTGTCTTACCGAAAGTCTTCTTGAGGGGAAAGCTGTAACTCTGTGAGATGATTTCACAGAACACAAAGATGTTTTTCACAAGGCTTCTTTCTCTTTGTTATCGGACGATATTTCCTTTGGCCCTATAGTCTTCAAAGGGATCCGAAATATCTGTTCTCAGATTCCACAGAAATAAGGCTAGCAAGAAATCCACGAAATATAAATGTAACTCTGTGAATGGAAGTCACACATCACAAAGCACTTTGTCAGAAAGCTTCTTTCCAGTTTATCTCTGGGGATATTTTCTATTTCACCGTAGCCCTCTATGGGCTTCCAAATATGACTTTGCCAATTCCACAAGAACAGGCTTGGCGAGCGGCTTCTTGAGGGGAAAGCTGTAATTCTCTGAGATGAATTAACAGAATACTAAGCAGTTTCTCAGAAACCTTCTTTCCAGATTTCATCTGACGATATTTCCTTTTTCACATTAGCCCTCTATGGGCTTCCAAATATCCCTTTGCAAATTCCACAAGAACTGAATTAGCGAAAGGCTTCTTGAGGGGAAAGCTGTAACTCTGTGAGATGATTTCACAGAACACAAAGAAGTTTCTCAGAAAGCTTCTTTCCAGATTTCATCTGAGGATATTCCGTTTTTCACCATAGCCCTCTATTGGCTTCCAAATATCCCTTTGCGAAATCCACAAGAAATGTCTTAGCTAAAGGCTTCTTGAGGGTAAAGCTGCAACTCTTTGAGATGATTTCACAGAACACAAAGAAGTTTCTCAGAAAGCTTCTTTCTCTTTGTTATCGGAGGATATTTCCTTTGGCCCTATAGTCTTCAAAGGGATCCAAAAAATCTGTTCTCAGATTCCACAGAAATAAGACGTGCAAAGAGATCCACGAAATACAGATGTAACTCTGTGAGTGGGAGTCACACATGACAAAGCAGTTTCTCAGAAAGCTTCATTCCAGTTTTTCTCTGAGGATATTTAATTTCTCACCATAGCCGTGTACGGGCTTCCAAATATCACTTTACAAATTCCACAGGAACTGTTTTAGCAAAAGGCATATTGAGGGGAAACCTGTAACTCTGTGAGAAGATTTCCCAGAACATAAAGAAGTTTTTCAGAAAGCTTCTTTGTCTTTGTTATCGGAGGATATTTCCTTTCGCCCTATAGTCTTCAAAGGGATCTGAAATATCTGTTCTCAAATTCCATAGAAATAAGGCTAGCAAAGAGATCCACGAAATACAGATGTGACTCTGTGAGTGGAAGTCACATATGACAAAGCAGTTTCTCAGAAAGCTTCTTTCCAGTTTATCTCTGAGGCTATTTTCTTTTTCACCATAGCCCTCTATGGACTTCCAAATATCACTTTCCCAATTCCACAAGAACAGGCTTGGCGAGCGGCTTCTTGAGGGGAAAGCTGTAACTGTGTGAGGTGAATTAACAGAACACTAAGCCGTTTCTCAGAAAGCTTCTTTCCAGATTTCAACTGACGATATTTCCTTTTTCACCATAGCCCTCTATGGGCTTCCAAATATCACTTTGCAAATTCCACAATAACTGTCTTAGCGAAAGGCTTCTTGAGGGGAAATCTGTAACTCTGTGAGATGATTTCACAGAACACAAAGAAGTTTCTCAGAAACCTTCTTTCTCTTTGTGATCGGAGGATATTTCCTTTGTCCCTATAGTCTTCAAAGGGATCCGAAATATCTGTTCTCAGATTCCACAGAAATAAGGCTGGCAAAGAGATCCACGAAACACAGATGTAGCTCTGTGAGTGGAAGTCACACATCACAAAGCAGTTTCTCAGAAAGCTTCTTTCCAGTTTTTCTCTGAGGATATTTTCTTTCTCACCGTAGCCCTCTATGGGGTTCCAAATATCACTTTGCAAATTTTACAAGAACAGGCTTAGCGAGCGGCTTCTTCAGGGGAAAGCTGTAACTCTGTGAGATGAATTAACAGAACACTAAGCAGTTTCTCAGAAAGCTTCTTTCCAGATTTCATCTGACGATATTTCATTTTTCACCATAGCCCTCTATGGGCTTCCAAATATCTCTTTGCAAATTCCCCAGTAATTGTCTTAGCGAAATTCTTTCTAAGAAAGGTTCTTTCTCTTTGTTATCGCAGGATATTTCCTTTGGCCCCACAGCCTTCAAAGGGATCCGAATTATCTGTTCTCAGATTCCACAGAAAGAAGGCTAGCAAAGAGATCCACGAAATACAGATGTAACTCTGTGAGTGGAAGTCACACAGCACAAAGCAGTTTCTCAGAGAGCTTCTTTCCAGTTTTTCTCTGAAGATATTTTCTTTCTCACCATAGCCCTCTCTGGGCTTCCAAATATCACTTTGCCAATTCCACAAGGACCGGCTTAGCGAGCGGCTGCTTGAGGGGAAAGCTGTAACTCTCTGAGAGGAACTAACAGAACAGTAAGCAGTTTCTCAGAAAGCTTCTTTCCAGTTTTTCTCTGTGGATATTTTCTTTTTCACGATAGCCCTCTAAGGGCTTCCAAATATCACTTTGCGAATTCCACAAGAACAGGCTTAGCAAGCGGCTTCCTGAGGGGAAAACTGTAACTCTGTGAGATGAATTAACAGAACACTAAGCGGTTTCTCAAAAAGCTTCTTTCCAGATTTCATCTGAGGATATTTCCTTTTTCACCATAGCCCTCTATTAGCTTCCAAATATCCCTTTGCAAATTCCACAAGAACTGTCTTAACGAAAGGCTTCTTGAGGGGAAAGCTGTAACTCTGTGAGATGATTTCACAGAACACAAAGAAGTTTCTCAGAAAGCTTCTTTCTCTTTTTTATCAGAGGCTATTTCCTTTGGCCCTATAGTCTTCAAAGGGATCCGAAATATCTGTTCTCAGATTCCACAGAAATAAAGCTAACATTATGTTTATTGATTTGCGAATGTTCAACGAAAGACAAGAACCACATGATTATGTCAATATATGCAGAAAACGCTTTTGACAAAATTCAACAGCCCTTCGTGCTAATATACGCTCAATAAATTCGGTATTGATGGAACGTACCTCAAAATCATAAG
>NW_020263432.1:0-2526 GCF_003255815.1 Theropithecus gelada | reverse complement strand
CAGTCTGTCACTGATGGACATTTGGGTTGATTCCAAGTCTTTGCTATGGTGAATAGTGGCGCAACGAACACACGTGTGCATGTGTCTTTATAGCAGCATGATTTATAATCCTTTGGGTATATACCCAGTAACGGGATGGCTGGGTCATATGGTACTTCTAGTTCTAGATCCTTGAGGAATTGCCATACTGTTTTCCATAATGGTTGAACTAGTTTACAATCCCACCAACAGTGTAGAAGTGTTCCTGTTTCTCCACATCCTCTCCAGCACCTGTTGTTTCTTGACTTTTTAATGATTGCCATTCTAACTGGTGTGAGATGGTATTTCATTGTGGTTTTGATTTGCATTTCTCTGATGGCCAGTGATGACGAGCATTTTTTCATGTGTCTGTTGGCTGTATGCATGTCTTCTTTTGAGAAATGTTTGTTCATATCCTTTGCCCACTTTTTAATGGGGTTGTTTGTTTTTTTTTCTAAATTTGTTTGAGTTCTTTGTAGGTTTTGGATATTAGCCCTTTGTCAGATGAGTAGATTGCAAAAATTTTCTCCCATTCTGTAGGTTGCCTGTTCACTCTGATGGTAGTTTCTTTTGCTGTGCAGAAGCTCTTGAGTTTAATTAGATCCCATTTGTCAATTTTGGCTTTTGTTGCCGTTGCTTTTGGTGTTTTAGACATGAAGTCCTTGCCCATGCCTATGTCCTGAATGGTATTACCTAGGTTTTCTTCTAGGGTTTTTATCGTTGGGTCTAACATTTAAATTTCTAATCCATCTTGAATTAATTTTTGTATAAGGAGTAAGGAAAGGATCCAGTTTCAGCTTTCTACTTATGGCTAGCCAATTTTCCCAGCACCATTTATTAAATAGGGAATCCTTTCCCCATTTCTTGTTTTTGTCAGGTTTGTCAAAGAACAGATGGCTGTAGATGTGTGGTATTATTTCTGAGGACTCTGTTCTATTCCATTGGTCTATATCTCTGTTCTGGTACGAGTACCATGCTGTTTTGGTTACTGTAGCCTTGTAGTGTAGTTTGAAGTCAGGTAGCGTGATGCCTCCAGCTTTGTTCTTTTGACTTAGGATTGTCTTGGCAATGTGGGCTCTTTTTTGGTTCCACATGAACTTTAAAGCAGTTTTTTCCAATTCTGTGAAGAAAGCCATTGGTAGCTTAATGGGGATGGCATTGAATCTATAAATTACTTTGGGCAGTATGACCATTTTCACGATATTGATTCTTCCTATCCATGAGCATGGTATGTTCTTCCATTTGTTTGTGTCCTCTTTTATTTCACTGAGCAGTAGTTTGTAGTTCTCTTTGAAGAGGTCCTTTACATGCCTTGTAAGTTGGATTCCTAGGTATTTTATTCTCTTTGAGGCAATTGTGAATGGAAGTTCATTCATGATTTTGGCTCTCTGTTTGTCTGTTCTTGGTGTATAAGAATGCTTGTGATTTTTGCACATTAATGTTGTGTCCTGAGACTTTGCTGAAGTTGCTTCTCAGCTTAAGGAGATTTTGGGCTGAGATGATGGGGTTTTCTAAATATACAATCATGTCATCTGCAAACAGGGACAATTTGACTTCTTCTTTTCCTAACCGAATACCCTGTATTTCTTTCTCTTGCCTGATTGCCCTAGCCAGAACTTCCAACACTATGTTGAATAGGAGTGGCGAGAGAGGGCATCCCTGTCTTGTGCCAATTTTCAAAGGGAATGCTTCCAGTTTTTGCCCACTCAGTATGATGTTGGCTGTGGGTTTGTCATAAATAGCTCTTATTATTTGGAGATACGTTCCATCAATACCAAATTTATTGAGCATTTTTAGCATGAAGGGCTGTTGAATTTTGTCAAAGGCCTTTTCTGCATCTATTGAGATAATCATGTGGTTTTTGTCTTTGGTTCTGTTTATACGCTGGATTACATTTATTGATTTGCATATGTTGAACCAGCCTTGCATCCCAGGGATGAAGCCCACTTGATCATGGTGGATAAGCTTTTTGATGTGCTGCTGGATTCGGTTTGCCAGTATTTTATTGAGGCTTTTTGCATCAATGTTCATCAGGGATATTGGTCTAAAATTCTCTTTTTTTTGTTGTGTCTCTGCCAGGCTTTGGTATCAGGATGATGTTGGCCTCATAAAATGAGTTAGGGAGGATTCCCTCTTTTTCTATTGATTGGAATAGTTTCAGAAGGAATGGTACCAGCTCCTCCTTGTACCTCTGGTAGAATTCAGCTGTGAATCCATCTGGTCCTGGATTTTTTTGGTTGGTAGGCTATTAATTATTGCCTCAATTTCAGAGCCTGCTATTGGTCTATTCAGGGATTCAACTTCTTCCTGGTTTAGTCTTGGAAGAGTCCAAGTGTCCAGGAAATTGTCCATTTCTTCTAGATTTTCTACTTTATTTGTGTAGAGGTGGTTATAGTGTTCTCTGATGGTAGTTTGTATTTCTGTGGGGTCAGTGGTGATATCCCCGTTATCATTTTTTATTGCATCTATTTGATTCTTCTCTCTTTTCTTCTTTATTAGTCTTGCTAG
>NW_020263431.1:0-2526 GCF_003255815.1 Theropithecus gelada | reverse complement strand
AATTGCTGGGTAAATTGCCAATATATGTCAGTCAAACCAAGTTGGTTAATTATGTTGCTTAACTCTTCTATACTGCTACTGAATGTGTACTGCTTTGCATATTAAGTGTTGAAAGAGTTTCTTAGAATTCGTAACCATGATTATATATCGTTCTATTGCTCTTTTATGATGTCTTCATTTTGCTTTATGTGTGTGTGTGAATTTTTTTTTTCTTTTAGAGACATGGCCTTGCTCTGTTACCCAGGCTGCAGTGAGGTGGCACGATCGTAGCTCATTGCAGCCTCGAACTCCTGGGCTCAATTGATTATCCCATCTCAGCCTCACAAATAGTTTAAATATTTTGATAATGTTTTTCTAAGTTCATGAGAGCTTAGGAATGTTGGTCTCTTGTTGACTTAACCCCTTTTTATTTTTAAACAGTCTTTTTTTTAATCTCCAAGACTATTTCTTTCCTTAAAGCATAATATATTAATTAGGCCTTCATTAGCATTCAATTTTTGATAAATATTACTTATATGAATAGCATATTAATAGTTTTTAAGTAATAAATATATTAATATATCCAGGTCAGGTTTCAATATATTAATATAGCTGTGTCAGCCCATTTTTATATGATGTAACACTATTAATTCTTCTCATTTCAAGGAACCTGGTGTCCAGTTTTTCACTTTTATTGTATTTTTATAATTGACACACAATTACCGTACATATTGATGAAGTACATAGTAATGTTTCTATATATAATGTATACTGATCAGAACAGGGTAATTAGCATATCCATCATTTCAAATATTTATTCTTTATTTGTGTGGGAACTTTTGATATCTTTCTAGCTGTTTGAAAGTGTATATTACTTTTAACTATAGTTATTCTACAGTGGTATAAAACACAAGAACTTTTTCCTTATATCCAGATATAATTTAAAGTGTATCTCTTTTAAGTAGCCTAAACATGTTGTCTTTAGGTAGTCTGATAATGTTTGACTTTTAATTGCAGTGTTTATTCTGTTTAAATTTACTATAATTCTTAGTATAGTTGTATCTAAGTCTACTATCTGCTATTGTATTTGTCCTATCTCTTGAACAATAAACTTTTAAATTTGGAATAAGTTTAGATTCACAAAAAATTTGTGTGGGCACCGAGAGTTTCTATATCTGACCTTTAGCTCAGTGTCCCCTAATGTTGACGTCTTACATAATTGTAGTACATTTGACAAAACTAAGAAATTAACATTGGTACATTGCTGTTAACTAAACTCTTATCTTTATTCAGATTTCATCAATTTTCCAATAACGTCCTTTTTTCTCTTCTAGGATCCAATTCAACATACCACATTGTATTTAGTCCCCATATCACTTTTGTCTCCTCAAATCTGTGACAAGTTATTGGTATTGTCTTGTTTTTCATGACCCTGACAGTGTTGAAGAGTACTTATGAGGAGTTTTGTAAAACGTCCCTCAGTTCAGATTTTCATGATGTCCTTGTTATGATTATACAAAGGTTATGCATTTTCTGGAAGCACTTAAACAGAGTGGAAGTGCCCTTTTTTCACATTATATCAGGGGGTGAGTGATACTCACATGCCATAACTGGTGACAACAACCTTGATCACCTGGTGAAGATTGTCTGCCAAATTTCTCCACTGTAATTGTTTTCCTTTTTCTTAGTCTTTTCCTTGGAAGCCAGACAATAAGTCTAGCTACACACACTTGGAGAGGGGAATTATGCTTCACCTTCATGAAAGAAGAGACTATACTCATATTTTCAGCAATTCTTCTGTAAAGCTGTGTCTCTTCTGCCCTTGATCCATGTGTTGGCTTATTCCTGCATTTCTGTCTTCTTTTGTATTAGTCGGGTATTTTCTATTATACTATTTTATGTCCTTTTCAGATTAAGTCCAAAATTATACATTTTCCTTTGAGTTGTTGCCTTACAAATTACAATATTTGTTGTTGCTACAATTTTTTTCTAATACTTTCTCTAACAATAGAAAAGACATGTTAGAGTCTAAACCCATTTATCTCCCAACCTGTCTTTTGTGCTGTTTTTGTCATATATTTTACATTACAATATCTCAATAGGTCATTATTATTCTTTAAATATAACAATTTTTTTTTAGTTCTAAGCAGAATCACTTTTTCTACCTTTTGCTCCAAACATCATTAAACGGAGAAGAATTGCATAAGTGTTTGAAAAACCGCTTCCAAAAGCATCTAGCAGATTTAGCAGAGGCCCATGTTAAAATATCAATAACATTCAAAAGTTTGTAAAGAACTAATTTTGAGTAACACATTGGTCAGTGTGAAAAACATCTACATGTTATACAAAATTAGAATTATCAAAGTGGTTGCGGGGTAGTGTGTACTTTCTAAAAGCATCAGCTAGTCCATTTTGAGTATGAGAAATACAAGGGAAATGCCAGCTAGAAGCAGGCACAGATTTAGATAGAACCTGCAGTCTAACTGTGTAACACCTTGGGCGCCTGGGAAGAACTAAAGGTCAAGAAGAAGTTTTTGAAAAACCACA
>NW_020263430.1:0-2526 GCF_003255815.1 Theropithecus gelada | reverse complement strand
GATAATTAATTTGCATCAGGCTTTCCAAATTAGAAAAGCTTCACTTATAGAACTTCTTTCTAGTGGGAGTTTTCACACGGCTTTTCAAGTAAATGTTAAAACTGAAAATATTCTTGCAGTTTCTAAACTGTTAGAGTTTTAATCCTGTGTACATTCTTGTATTTACAAGGTCCAGCCAGCTACAGCGTGCATTTTCATATGTCCTTGAGTGGGTATGAGAGAAATGAAGCACTCAAACATTCTGGACATTCATAGGGTTTTTCTCAGGAATGAGCTGATGTCTTCAAATGGAACTAATACAACCGAAGACCTTACCATAAATTTAAATTCAAAAGCCTTTTCTCCACTTTGAGCCCTCCCAAATCTTCAGGAAAATCTGAAGGCTTGACCACATTTCCTACATTCTTAAGGTTTCTTTGCAGTGTGAGCTCTTTCATGTTTATGAGGGAATGGGAAAGAGTAAATGTTTTACCACATTTCTTACATTCAAGGGACTTTATTTATTTATTTATTTTTGAGATGGAGTCTCACTCTGTCGCCAGGCTGGAGGGCAGTGGCACAATCTCGGCTCCCTGCAACCTCCGCCTCCTGGGTTCAAGTGATTCTCCTGCCTCAGCCTCCTGAGTAGCTGGGATTACAAGCATATGCTACCACACCCAGCTATTTTTGTATTTTTAGTAGAGACGAGGTTTCACCATGTTGGCCAGGATGGTCTCGATCTCCTGACCTCGTGATCCGCATGCACAGGGCTTCCCCCCAACCCCCTGTGGCCTTTTATGTCCTTGAAAAAGAACTAAGACAACTGAAATGTGCCACCATGCCCAGCTAATTATTTTCTTTGTTTTTGTTTTGAGACGGAGTCTGCGTCTGTCGACCAAGCTGGAGCGCAGCGGTGCGATCTCGGCTCATTGCAAGCTCCGCCTCCCGGGTTCACGCCATTCTCCTGCCTCAGCCTCCCGAGTAGCTGGCGTGAGCCACCAGGCCCGGCATTATTTTATTTTTTGTAGAGACGGTTTCACCACGATGCCCAGGTTGTTTCACATTGTTTTAATTCAGGCTGGTTATGAACTCCTGGGCTCAAGCAATACACACTCCTTGGCCTCCCAAAGTGCTGGGATTATAGGCTGAGTCACTACACCCAACCTCTATATCATGACTTCTTTAGTGGCGCATAAGGTAACTGGAACGAGTGTGTAGGCCTTACCGCATCTCTTACATTCATAGGGTTTTTCTCCAGTATGAATTCTTTCGTGGAGGTGAAGCGAACTGAGGCAACTGAAGGCTTTGTCACATTGCTTACATTCATAGGGTTTCTCTCCAGTATGAGTACTTCTATGGTTACAAAGGGAACTCAAACAACTAAAGGCTTTGCCACATTGTTTACATTCATAGGGTCTCTCTCCGGTATGAATGCTTCCATGGTCATGAAGGGAAGTGGAACAGCTGAAGGCTTTATCACATTTGGTACATCTCTCTCCAGTGTGAGTCCTTTCATGTATCTTAAAACAAGAAAATCTGAGTGTTTTCCCACATTCCTTACATTCGTAGGGTTTCTCTCCAGTGTGAGTTCGTCCATGTATTAGACAAGAACCGGAAACAGTGAACGCTTTACCACATTGTTTACATTTATAGGGTTTTTCTCCTGTGTGAGTTCTCTGATGTCTTTCAACTGAATTGAGAAAATGAAAAGCTTTCCCACATATCGTACCTTTATAAGCTGGATTTCCACTGTGCATTATCCTGTGTCTTCTAACACCTGGAACAGAAACAGAGTTTCCCACACTGTTCACATTTATATTGCTTCTCTCCATATGGTTTGTATCCTGAGTGAGCTAGGATGTGCCTATTAAGGAATAGTGAGCTATTCCTTAATCAGGAATCCTGAGTGAGCTAGGATGTGCCTATTAAGGATGTGCCTATTAAGGAATCACATTGTTTTAATCCAGTAGAAATGTTCTCATTCAGATCAAGATTTGGAATGTGGCTGACAACTTGTTCATACTGACTACCTTCTTTGCTTTCACACAGTCTCTGTACCATATGATTTCTGTAAAAAAAATGACAAGCACATTACTATTGGTTGGTTTAATAACTTTCTACTCATTCATAGGTCTTCGAATTACACTGCTACCAATACTAGGGAAAATGCATTTTTGTTTTGTTTTGTTTCTGTTTTTGTGCCATGACTGAATTATTTGAAAGTAAATGGGCTACTACTGAAAACACAGCTACCACCTGCATGGCTATGACCAAAATAGTAACATTCATATACACAATTTTGCAGTACTATTTTCAAGTAAACTGTTTTCCAAACACTGACTGCTACACTGATGTACGTTACATTTTGGGTAAAATTTTTCTAAAAGGAAATGAATTTCAAGTGACTCTTATTTGCTTTGATTGCTTGTTTTTAAATTCATGACATGCTAAGATTCCTTCAGAGGACTTTATTTCCTCTTCTCGGTGCAAATTATCTTGTATCTTTCCCAAGTTTTTTGAAGTGATCTTCAATATTCTGGTCTTTCC
>NW_020263429.1:0-2526 GCF_003255815.1 Theropithecus gelada | reverse complement strand
TTTTGAGACGGAGTCTCGCGCTGTCGCCCAGGCTGGAGTGCAGTGGCCGGATCTCAGCTCACTGCAAGCTCCGCCTCCCGGGTTCACGCCATTCTCCTGCCTCAGCCTCCCGAGTAGCTGGGACTACAGGCGCTGCCACCTCGCCCGGCTATTTTTTGTATTTCTTAGTAGAGACGGGGTTTCACCATGTTAGCCAGGATGGTCTCGATCTCCTGACCTCGTGATCCGCCCGTCTCGGCCTCCCAAAGTGCTGGGATTACAGGCTTGAGCCACCGCGCCCGGCAACCTCATGTTCTTAATGCCGCCTCAAAGACAAATTGCAGTACAGTTACAACAGAGCATCCACCCCACACCCAGAGATGGCCAAAGCACACACGGTACAGTCGATCACACAGGCGGTTTCACACATTGATTCACACAGCCAAGTCATGCGGGATTGTATGCACACAGCCTTCTCACAGGAAACTGGGCACACTTGTGCCCCTCGACGTCCCCCACTGCATACCCAGGCACACCGGATCTCGCACCCCCAGATGCCAAGGCGCACCTTTGCACCCGCAAGCACACACACTGTTGACACAACGGGGTACACATGCCGGCTAGCCCGGCCCGCCGCCCACGCAGTCGCAGGCCGGGGTACACTTGGCCAGCCCCGCCCTTGGCCACGCCCAATCAGGCCCAGGCAATCACGCCAGACGCACACACGGCGCGGGCACACGTGCCGCGGGTACACGGTCCCCAGCTCGCCCGCGCACTCGGCCGGCTCTCACACCCCCGCGTTTCCCGTCCCCGCTTGTTTTTCTGGAAACTCTGCTCCCCGCTCCCCTCCCCCTAGGCAGGAAGTGTTGGCTGTATTTTTAGCCTCTCTGGTTTCCGCCCCTTTCCTTCTCTTCTCGCCCGCCCAGGACTGGCCCCAGCGCCCCGCGGGGGACCCCGGCCATCCCCTTCCCCACCGTCATTCCAGAGGGGATTCCCGGCCGCCGCTGGGGCCGCGGATTTTCCCGCTGGCTACGTGGGGAGCAGGGAGGAGTCCTGCCATGAACTTCCTCCTGGCCTGGGACGCCCGAGACTTGCGGGGAGGGCTGAAGGCCTGGTCTCCTGGATCTGAGGGCGGACGGGCTGGGGGTCTCCCGAGTCTGAGGGGGGGTTAGGGGCCTGGACCGCTGGATCTGAGGGAGGAGGAGCTGGGGGCCTGGACCCCTGGGTCTGAGGGAGAAGGGGCTGGGGTCTGGGGGGGCCTGAGGATCTGAGGGAGGAGGGACTCGCGGCCTGGATCCCTGGGTCTGAGGGAGGAGGGGTTAGGGGCCTGGACCCCTGGATCCGAAGGAGGAGGGGCTGGGGGCCTGGACTCTTGAGTCTGAGGGAGGAGGGGCTGGGGATTCAGGCCCCTGGGTTACTGCGAGGGAGGAGGGACTGAGGCCTTGGTCTCCTGGGTCCCCAGGTCTGTGGGTTTGGGGAGGTGGAGGACCAGTCCTTCTGCGAGCAAAGCATCCCCCTCCTTTGAGAATGGCCCTATCCCAAAAGTCCTGACTCGGGGCGATGACTCAGCAGATGGAGAGAGGAGGGGGACAGGCTGACTCAGGGATGGGAAATGCTCCCAGTATCCAGGGAGTAGAAACTGGAATCCCTCCTCCAGGATCGATCGCAGCCCGAGCTGAGCCGGGCTCCGCAGACCCAAGGGTGCCCCCCACTCCCCTTTCCCCGCCTCAGTCCTATAAGCTGTGTAAGGATTTGGAGCTAGGCCCAGAGGCGGGTCCCAGGTCCCCCTCCTCCCCCCTTTTTCCCCGTTATCCTCGGGGCTCTGTTTACAGGAGACGGGAGCCCTGGTTACAGGAGAGGAACCCGAGTGTCCGGGCTGAACCTCCTCGTCACGGCTTACAGGAAGCCCCCACTCCCCCGCCCCTTGCGAGTGAGTCACAGGCGAGCAGGAGGCCACAACCGTGCCAGAGCCGCCCGCGGCCCGCCCAGCTCACGAGACCGGCCCGGGAAGGCCCCTCAGCAAGCGCCGCATCAGGGATTCCCCCCCGCCGCTCTCAGACGAAGCAGGTCGACGTGGAGCCTGGCAGAATCTCCCCACCTTAATACAAGCCCGCAGCCTGCAAGAATGAACTTTCCACCATTATAACTGCGCACTGTGGCAATGATTTCTACCCCCGCATTTTCACTCAGGGCAGCCAGCTCTCCAACACCCCTTAAAAAATAAATTGTCGGGCCGGGCGCGGTGGCTCAAGCCTGTAATCCCAGCACTTTGGGAGGCCGAGACGGGCGGATCACGAGGTCAGGAGATCGAGACCATCCTGGCTAACACGGTGAAACCCCCTCTCTACTAAAAAATACAAAAAACTAGCCGGGCGAGGTGGCGGGCGCCTGTAGTCCCAGCTACTCAGGAGGCTGAGGCAGGAGAATGGTGTAAACCCGGGAGGTGGAGCTTGCAGTGAGCTGAGATCCGGCCACTGCACTCCAGCCTGGGTGACAAAGAGAGACTCCGTCTCAAAAAAAAAAAAAAAAAAAAAAAAAAAAAAAAAA
>NW_020263428.1:0-2527 GCF_003255815.1 Theropithecus gelada | reverse complement strand
ACCTCTACTTTTTATCTGATTTAATTCTCACAACAACCTGAGAGATAAATGTCCTTCTCATTTTCATGATCAAGGAAGCCAGGGACTCAGATGGTTAGACAATTTTCCCAAGTTTACCTAATCAGGAATTAACAGAGCTGTCCCATTCTGAAGTTTGAGCTATTCCTTTGCACTCTGCCAAGTTCATTGAAGGCTGCACATGGACTATGCTATAATTTAGGATAAAAAGGAAGTCTTTCTATTGTTTGCTTTGCTTTTCTTGTTTGTTTTGTCATTGCTATTTTGCATGAGGTCCATTTTTGGGATAAAGACTGATTGGTTCTTTGAAAAAAATTTAACAAGGTGGACAAACCACAAGTTAACCCAATCAAGAAAATCTGAAAAGCTAAACAGGATCAATGTTAAAGCTTACATAAACAATAAAATAATATAGTAAAGGAGCAAGATATGAAATTAACATCGAAAATTTATAATAGCTTTCATATTTATTAATAGTAACCAGTTAAAATACACAGTGGAAAAGTATGCTGTATTTACAATAACAACAGAACAAAATACTTAGACATAAACTCAACAGTGGCAAATCCTGTGGAAGGAGTACTTTAAAACAGACGTGAAAGACATAAAACTAGGTTTGAAAGATGTAAAGATATCCACATAAAAGTACATATGCATGTGCATACATATAGACAGGTATCTGTAGAATACAGACAGATGTGTATATATATGTGTGTGTGTGTGTGTGTGTGTGTGTATGTATATGGATGTGTGTGTATATATAACTGAAGTTACTTTTTCCCCTAAAGTTAGTAAACTTTATTCTAAAGTTCACGTGGAAAATCATACATGCAAGAATACCTAAGGCCAGTTATGAAAATACACTGAAAGCTTTTACAAATAAAGCACTGTATAATGACAATAAATGGATAGAGCGATCAATAGGAAAGCAGAAGTCAATATAGGTACTCATGGATACTAAGTTCATGATAAAGGAAGTACCTCAAATCCCTCAGGAAATAGACTTTTAAATAAATCGTGTTAATATAATTGGTAGCCATTTGGAGAAGAGGTGAAAATTGGACCCATAACTCATACCACATACAAAATAAACTTTGTAATAACCTAGATATATGGAGTATCTTTCAAACAACAACTCAAAAGCTAGAGGCAATATGTAAAAGGTTGCTAAATGCAACTATAAAAAACAACATCTAAACAACCAGTTGTTTAGTAGCAACAACTAACCAAAGTAAAACAAAACCATAGGCAAAATAAAAGCGAATGACAAAATGGGAATTTTTGTTGTTGTTGCAATTTAAAACTTACATCACAGACAGAGGGTTAATCTCTGTAATGTATTATTTTTAAAAATCAAGAATGAAAAGTCTAAACCAAGTAATAAATGGGAAGAAAACATAACCAGACAGATGATAAAAAAATATACAAATGGCCCTTAAACATGAAAAAATTTCAGCCTCACTCTGAATAAAAAAAGTACACAAATTAAAACTACACAGATATCATTTTTCACTATAAGACTGGCAAACAAACAAGAAAAAAACACAAGACCTTGCTGGGCAGGCCTCCCACTTGACAAAGTTGATAATTTGAGTGCCAGAAAAGAATAATGGCAGTAATTATTTTGTGTTAAATAACAAAGAAAAATCCACTATTCTTTGTGAGCAAAAGTACAAACCACAAAGGCTAGGATTAATAAATGAGCTCATCAAACCCAATAACTTTTGTACATCAGAAAGACACCACAAAGGGAGGGAAATGACAAACTTCAAAGTAGAAGATATTTGCTTTATATACAACTGACAATGATTGGTGTCCCAAATATTACAAAGTAGCTTTTGAGGCTGTGAAGCAATGATATTCCTTATCCGCTGCTCAAGGGAGTTTAAATTTGTGCAGTCCCTTTATGAAAACTGTTTGATATTACCTACTAAAGGGAATCAATTGGGTAGTTTTTTTTCTTGCCTCTTTCATTCAATAGTTTATTTACAAAATTAAATAATAGAGATCTAGTTCTTTCATTTCCCTGTTGTCGCATACTCCATTATATGAATATAACAAAATTTGTTTATTTCAGTGTTGATAGACTGTGGACTTTTTCCATTTTTTGTGTCGATGATCAACATTGCTGTGAGCACTCTTGTGTACCGGGAATCGCTGAATCAACTTACTTTCCCACATAATGTTGGGAAGCAGCAGAGACGGGGCTCGAAATCAGATCTCTGCTTTAATATCTCTGGTTCACCTCTACAAATCCACCCCCACTGCCTCAGGAACAGACCCAAGATTCTCTCCTCGGTGCTTGGAATGTGAAGAGGGTTCTTCCTGACAGGAAACTAGGGGATGATTAGTCTGGAGGTGCTCAGAAATGGACATTGTGAGTAGGCATCTTTGTCATACCTTAAAGTGAAGACCGTCTAATTTTTGTTGGAAGTTTTGTCAGTAAACAAAACATGCTATGATCAAGGACCTCTACTTTTTATCTGATTTAATTCTCACAACAACCTGA